>NC_091301.1:58027341-58107341 GCF_038502225.1 Cherax quadricarinatus | reverse complement strand
CTACAAATTCGTAAAGCTCTCAAAAACATTGATGAGAAAACAGACCGTTTGACTCTATCTTGGTGCGAGGAATAATAGTGGACATAGGAACAGTTATTTGTAGAAAACCTACAAATAACTGTTCCTATGTCCACTACTTGTGGGTATTATATACCATTCGTACACAACTTGTCAGACACTGCAACATCATGGAATCTTAATTCTGAGGACATGTACATAACCTTCACGACTACGACAACTTCTACTACAACTAACCCATCTCTTTGGGAAGGACCTACTTCCACTGGGGAATCCCGCCTACCAGTGAATTTGCCCTCGTCTGCTTCACCTGACGTTACTATATAAGCGCCAGGATTCTTTCTTCTGCTTCAGAATCTCCACGACTATGGTGCTGTTCGCACCTACTCCTAGGTTGAGGGACTGATTACCTCATCTTCTGTACATAGTTCTACTGTCTTCAAGTTATGTCCTAGAATTTGTATTGATAAAACCACTGGATGGCGAAACGTCTACAATAAAGATACCCAGATATTGCAAATGTGTCTTAATCCCATCTTGTCGGTATTATGTACCATTCGTACACAACTTGTCAGACACTGCTTGCCCCATTTGCGTACACATATTGGCTTCTGTTGCTGAGGTAAGACTTGAGGTAGTTGAGGGAGTGCCCTCTAATACCATAGTGTGACAATTTTACGTGGAGCAAGTCATGGTCAACTGTATCAAAAGCTTTACGTAAGTCAATGAAGATCCCCAGTGGGACTTCTTTTTTCTCTATTGCAGTGTATATATGTTCTAACATGTGTATAATAGCATCATTAGTATTTTTATTAGGCCTGAATCCAAATTGGCAGGGGTTGAGAATGTTTTGGGAGATGAGGTAGGAGTAGATTCGTTTATGAATTAATTTTTCGAAGATTTTTGAGAGAGGGTGTAAATTGGATATTGGCCTATAGTTATTCAACTCTGTTTGGTCTCCTCCTTTATGGATCGGGGTGACCCTTGCTATTTTGAGAACTGTAGGGAAGGTGGAGGATTCAATGGATTTGTTAAAGAGTGTTGCAATGATTGGTGATAGTACTTGTGACGCTTTTTTGTATATAAAGGGTGGTAAGGTATTTAAATCTCCTGCCTTGTTTTTCAGTGCGTTGATAATAAGGGAGACTTCGTATGGGTTAGTCGGAGCTAGGAACAGTGTGTTCGGGTAGTTGCCAGTGAGG
Organism: Cherax quadricarinatus; assembly: GCF_038502225.1. Taxonomy (NCBI): domain Eukaryota; kingdom Metazoa; phylum Arthropoda; class Malacostraca; order Decapoda; family Parastacidae; genus Cherax; species Cherax quadricarinatus. The sequence goes on along the minus strand of NC_091301.1, from coordinate 58,106,121 downwards.
TAGTCATTTGGTGGGGTATCTGAGCTTGGGATTTATTGGCAAGGTATTGACCTATAGTGGAGAAGAAATCATTGAGTCTGTTTGCTGTTTCTGTTGGTGGGAGTTGGGGTTCATCTGATTTTGTTAATTTTATTTCGCTATGTCGTGATATCTTTTTTGTTCCCAGAATTTCTGATAGGGTCTTCCAGGTCTTTTTTATATCACCTCGTAAGTTGGATAATCTGTTCTCATAATACAATTTTTTTGCCCTTCTTATCAGGCTGGTTAGGATTGACGAGTAACGTTTTGTTTGGTCTCTGGTTATGTGACCCATTCTGTACTGTTTTTCATATCGGTGTTTTGTATTTATGGATTTGAGAATGCTGGGTGTTAGCCAGGGACTGTTCAGTCTCTTAGCTGTCATCTGTTTAGTTTTTTTAGGGCAATGCTTGTTATAAAGGTATTGGGTCTTTTTTTTAGAAAATTATTAAAACATTCGTCAATATCTGTATAGATTTCTAGCTCAGTGTGCCAATCAATGTTTGCTATTGCTGTTGTGAAGTTATTAATGGCTGCCTCATTGTGAAGTCTGAAGGTGACTTTAGTAGTGTCTTGGGGTATTTTACCAAAAGTTGTTATGAGGAAAGTAGGGTAGTGGTCTGTGGTATTATCTGTAATTATGCCTGATTTTAAAGGGGATATGGTGTTGGTCCAGATGTGGTCAAGTAGGGAAACACTAGTCTCTGTAACTATTGTAGGTTTTGTTACTGTTGGTAGTAACATGCAGTTACTCATTGTGTTTGTGAATTCAGTAACGTGTGGGTCCTGGTCTTGCAGGAGATTTATATTGAAGTCACCTGAGAGTAGTAAGTGATCTTTGTTCATGCGTGCATCAGTTATCATACTTCCTAGGTTTTGACTAAATTGGCTAATGTTTGACTGTGGAACTCTGTAGATGTTTATCACTGTGAGAGGTTTTTGTAGGTATTTGGATTTGAATTTAGCTATTATATATTCCCCATGTTCATCCCTTGTGCAAGTATTAGTGATACATTCTAGTTGTTCTGAGTAGTATATAGCAGTGCCACCCCCTTGTTGGTCTGGCCTACAGTTGTGTATGGCTGTGTAACCAGGAATGGCATAGACATCTGTAGTATCAGGCTTTAGCCAGGTTTCAGTTAGTGTAATGATGGACATATTGGCATGCAAGGAATTTAGTAATGCTAGGAGGTCATCATAATGCTTGCTTAAAGATCTGATATTGTAGTTAAAGATAGTTATGTTGTTGTTAGCTCTGAGAAGTGCCTTTGATTGTTCTGCAGTGTAGTAATTACAGTAACTGTTTGAATCATTTAAGTCATTAAATAAGAGGTTGGTATCAGGATCAGTGCTTGTAATCATAAGATTTGTAGTGAATCTATAGTTAGAATTAAGTAAAAAATAAAGTAAATATTCTAAAGCTAAAAAAAAAAAAATAGCACCTGAATTATTTAACAAATGTAAAAATAATGAGCTAAGGTAGTTTTTTAAAGCTAAAATAAAGGAGACAATATAAAAGGGACTAAAATAATTTGTGGTGAACAGATAAAGTGATGATCAAATAATGGAGCTTGGGAATATGATAGTAGGTAGTACTTTAAAGGTAATTCTTTAAAGTTAGAATTATAATATAAAATTATAATATAAAAGGGACTAATATAAGTTGTGGTGAACAATAAAGTGGTAATCAAATAATTGCACTAAGGTCTAATATAATAGCTTTTGTGGAGTCTATGTTTTGAGCTAGAATGAGCTATAGTACAACTAGATTTAATCTAATAATATAACAATACAAATTAAAAATAGCACCAGTCCCTCACTAGTAATTGCAATATGATCTAATATAATGAATTTGGTATTGACAATAGTACAACTGAGTTTAATCTAATAATATAAAAAAGGCACAAGACTCTCAATTGTAATTGCACTAAGGTGTTATATAAGTTGTTTACAAGAATTAGAGTATAACTAGATTTAAATTGACAATATAAAATATGCAAGTTAAGGTAGCAAAACAATAAAAAAAAGTAGAGAAAAAAAAATATATGAGGTATTTGGTACTAGTTAGGAAAAGATAGTTAAGGGCCTTGAACAATAATATAATTGAAAAATACACTAATTGCACACACAATAGAGTCACTAAGATATGAAAACAATCTTAGAGTAGGAATTATAATACAAACTTATAATATAAAAATACAAATTGAAATGGTACTTGCAATTGCACTAGAGTCTGGTATAGGTTGTTGACAAGATCAGGAGTATAACTACATTTAAATTGACAAAATATAATTCACAATTAAAGTACCAAAAGAATAATAGTTATAATATGGTTATAATATGATAGTAAGATGGTAGACAGGTACACAGGTACACAGGTACACAGGAACACAGGTACAAAGGATAATATAAAGGTTGGAGTTGAATATACAAACTTGAAAATTTGGCAACAAAATGTTATGGGAAGTATAAAATAATGTTTAATGTACAAAAGTAAAATTGACTGGTAGTAAATATGGTGTTTAATAAAATTTTAGTAAGTAATAATGATTACAAAAAAGTGAAAAAGTAATGTTTATTTCATTCAATATTGCACTGGTAGTTATACTAGAGGTTATATGGCAGCACAAGGTAATTAAGAGTACTCTAAGATAGTAAATGTGGTATTAAAACAGGTAAAGGTAATTAGACAAGTAATGGTTATTAAATGTCAAAAATCTTAAGAGTAAATTGAAATTATAGTAAAAATGATAATTATTAATTTTAGTAAGTAATATCAATTGATAGTATTTAAAAAAAATATGAGGTAATAATATGGACAGAGAAAGTATCAATTCAGCTAATGTTTAAGCAAACAATAGTAAATAAGAAAATTACATAAGGTGACTTATGCTTACTAGTAAAATCACAAAATGAGGTAGTTGATTATTTAATTACTAAGAGATTGTACAATGAAATTTGAACAATAATGGAGCAAAACATTCACTACACTACGTAGGCTTTTAGGTTGGACATTGTTTAGTTATTTTCTGTAAGATTAGTATCCCTGAGAAATCGTGATAGATCATTCTCGTTCGTTATTGTGTACAGTTGACCTACATTTGTTTTCCTAACAAGAATTTTCCCATCTCGTGTGAAGCACTGGTGTATTGTGTCATTATTCTCCCGCTTAAGTTTTCTGACTCTATAAAGGAGGTTCTGACGTTTTTTGGTAAGACACTCGTTAATGTATACCTCTTTCTTTACTTTAATAGATGCAATAATTAAGTCTTTTTTCCTGTCATGTGAGTGGAATCTAAGCATAACACTTTTTCTACCATGGGATCCTAGTAACCTGGCTTCTTTTATTTCAGACTCTGGTACAATAACACTTGTTTGGTCCTTTATGATCTGCAGAGTAATTTCTTTACTGTTTGTTTGGGTCATATCACTGGGAAAAAGTGGACTGTTAACTATTACTGCGTCCGATAGTTTATCTTGTTCAGTTTTATCTTCTTGGAGAGCAAAGTAGTCACTGAACTGGTTATCTAAGTTGTTCTTCCATTCTTTTACTGCTTCTTCAACCTTTGTATTAAGAGATATTATTTGTTGGGTATGGCTATCTATGACTGTTTGGATGGTCTTGTCACAGTTAGTCATTCCTGGTGTTGATAACTTTTGTTCAAGACTGAGGATTTTGTTCTCGAGTTGTGTCATCCTGGTGTCTTGTTTTTTTAGCGTCTCTCGAAGATTCATAATTTCAATAACTAAGTTGGAGATGTATGTTTTTAGGGTATCTGGATCGTTGGTCATACCTGAGACTACTTGGTAGGTTGAATCCGGGGAAGAGAGGGGAGGATGGGCTGGTGGCAGCCATGTTTGTTGTTATTGTTGTGGTGTGGCCTTGAGTGGTGGTGAGTGGGGTGGTTGCTGGGCCGGCGTCCTCCTGGCTACACTTGTTGAATAGTTGATTTTTCGGTGTTTTCTTGCTGGTCTTGGTGCTGTTTCCTCTTAGATTGCGCCTCATAATACTACAGGAATTGTTGTAGTTAAGAAGAAGTTGTAGTTATACAAAGCTTAGGGTTACGTTGTTCGGCTGGCAGCGGGGTGTTTCTTTCGGTTTGTTGGCAGTCTTCCTTTGATCTTTATTATTTTCGATTTGTAGGTTTCACTGTTGGTAATCTTTGGTCATTCTGGGTGCTACGTTGGGTAGTGCAGTTTTGCTTGTAACTAGGTCATCATAGGAACATTGGTAGCTCTGATTGTTGGAGAAAAGTACGGAGCTTGAAAGTCGCTGCTGCCGCTGCCGCAAGCCCAATGCCCATATTACCACGTTTACAACTGCTGGTTTACCAGTTTTATGAATATGTATTTAAATTATTATATATTACATGAGATTTTTGTTTTATAATACAATCATAAGAGGAATTTATCAACATCTGTTGACCTTTGCTATGAAAGTGTCTTCACGAAGATATCAAAAGGTTATAACGAAGAAAGTTGGTAAGAGAATTGTGTTCTAAAAATGTATTGGCTAATTAGAGCAATAGATATTATTTTCTTCTCTTAGAAAAGTCTCCGTTAATTTGTTTTCAGCAAATGATTCCTGGGCGTGAAGCCTTTGGGAAATTTGAAATTTTCGGTTAAATACCACAAAATATACCACTACCACAATCCATACTATTATCCTCATCAATACCACAATCCATACTATTATCCTCACCATTACCACAATCCATACTATTATCCTCACCACTACCACCATCCATACTATTATCCTCACCACTACCACAATCCATACTATTATCCGCACCACTACCACCATCCATACTATCCTCACCACTACCACCATCCATACTATTATCCTCACCACTACCACAATCCATACAATTATCCTCACCACTAACACCATTCATACTATTATCCTCACCACTACCACCATCCATACTATTATCATCGCCACTACCACAATCCATACTATTGTCCTCACCACTACCACCATCCATTCTATTATCCTCACCACTACCACCATCCATACTATTATCATCGCCACTACCACCATCCATACTATTATCCTCACCACTACCAACATCCATACTATTATCCTCACCACTACTACCATCCATACTATTATCCTCACAACAACCACCATCCATACTATTATCCTCACCACTACCACCATCCATAATATTATCCTCGCCACTACCACCATCCATAATATTATCCTCACCACTACAACCATCCATACTATTATCCTCACCACTACCACGATCCATACTATTATCCTCACCACTACCACCATCCATACTATTATCATCGCCACTACCACAATCCATACTATTGTCCTCACCACTACCACCATCCATACTATTGTCCTCACCACTACAACCATCCATACTATTATCCTCACCACTACCACGATCCATACTATTATCCTCACCACTACCACCATCCATACTATTATCCTCACCTCTACCACCATCCATACTATTATCCTCACCACTACCACCATCCATACTATTATCCTAACTACAACCACCATCCATACTATTATCCTCACCAGTACTGCCAGCCACACTATTATCCTCACCACAACCACAATCCATACTATTATTCTCACCACACCATCATCCATACTATTATCCTCACCAGTACTACCATCCATACTATTATCTCCACCACAACCACCATCCATACTATTATCATCTCCACTACCACCATCCATACTATTATCCTCACCACTACCACCATCCATACTATTATCCTCACCACAACCACCATCCATACTATTATCCTCACCACTACCACCATCCATAATATTATCCTCAACACAACCACCATCCATACTATTATCCTCAACACTACCACAATCCATACAATTATCCTCACCACTACCACCATCCACACTATTATCCTCGCCACTACCACCATCCATACTATTATCCTCACCTCTACCACCATCCATACTATTATCCTCACCACTACCACCATCCATACTATTATCCTCACCAAAACCACCATCCATACTATTATTGTCATCACTACCACCATCCATACTATTATCCTCACCACTACCACCATCCATACTATTATCCTCACCACTACCACCATCCGTACTATTATCCTCACCACAAACACCATCCATACTATTATCCTCACCAGTACTGCCAGCCATACTATTATCCTCACCACAACCACCATCCATACTATTATCCTCTCCACTACCACCATCCATACTATTATCCTCACCACAACCACCATCCATACTATTATCTGCACCACAACCACCATCCATACTACTATCCTCTCCACTACCGCCATCCATACTTTTACCCTCACCACTACCATCATCCATACTATTACCCTCACCACTACCATCATCCATACTATTATCCTCACCACTACCACCATCCATACTATTATCCTCATCACTACCACCTTCCATACTATTATCCTCACCACTACCACCATCCACACTATTATCCTCACCACTACCACCATCCATATTACTATCCTCGCCACTACCACCATCCATACTATTATCCTCACCACTACCACCATCCATCCTATTATCCTCTCCACAACCACCATCCATAATATTGTCCTCACCACTACCACCATCCATACTATTTTCCTCACCACTACCACCATCCATACTATTATCCTCACCACTACCACCATCCACACTATTATCCTCGCCACTACCACCATCTATACTATTATCCTCACCACTACCACCATCCATACTATTATCCTCGCCACTACCACCAACCATACTATTATCCTCACCACAACCACAATCCATGCTATTACCCTCACCACTACCACCATCCATACTATTATCCTCATCACAACCACCATCCATACTATTATTCTCATCACTACCACCATCCATACTATTATCCTCACCACTACCACCATCCATACTATTATCCTCACCACTACCACCATCCATACTATTATCCTCACCACAACCACAATCCATACTATTATCCTCACCAGTACCACCAGCCATACTATTATCCTCACCACAACCACCATCCATACTATTATCCTCACCACAACCACCATTCATACTATTATCCTCAACAGTACCACCATCCATACTATTATCCCCACTACACCCACCATCTATACTATTATCCTCTCCACTACCACCATCAATACTATTATCCTCACCACAACCACCATCCATACTATTATCTTCACAACCACCATCCATACTATTAACCTCTCCACTACCACCATCCATACTATTATCCTCAACACTACCACCATCCATACTATTATCCTCAACAGTACCGCCATCCAAACTTTTACCCTCACCACTACCACCGTCCATACTATTATCCTCACCATTACCACCATCCATACTATTAACCTCACCACTACCATCATCTATGCTATTACCCTCAGCACAACCACCATTCACACTATTATCCTCACCACTACCACCATCCATACTATTACCCTCACCACTACCATCATCTATGCTATTACCCAGAGCACTACCACCATTCACACTATTATCCTCACCACTACCACCATCCATACTATTATCCTCACCACAACCACCATCCATACTATTATCTCCACCACAACCACCATCCATACTATTATCATCTCCACTACCACCATCCATACTATTATCCTCACCACTACCACCATCCATACTATTATCCTCACCACAACCACCATCCATACTATTATCCTCACCACTACCACCATCCATAATATTATCCTCAACACAACCACCATCCATACTATTATCCTCAACAGTACTGCCATCCATACTTTTACCCTCACAACTACCACCATCCATACTATTATCCTCAACACTACCACCATCCATACAATTATCCTCACCACTACCACCATCCACACTATTATCCTCGCCACTACCACCATCCATACTATTATCCTCACCTCTACCACCATCCATACTATTATCCTCACCACTACCACCATCCATACTATTATCCTCACCACTACCAACATCCATACTATTATCCTCACCACTACCACCATCCATACTATTATCCTCACCACTACCAACATCCATACTATTATCCTCACCACTACCACCATCCATACTATTATCCTCACCACTACCACCATCCATAATATTATCCTCGCCACTACCACCATCCATAATATTATCCTCACCACTACAACCATCCATACTATTATCCTCACCACTACCACGATCCATACTATTATCCTCACCACTACCACCATCCATACTATTATCCTCACCTCTACCACCATCCATACTATTATCCTCACCACTACCACCATCCATACTATTATCCTAACTACAACCACCATCCATACTATTATCCTCACCAGTACTGCCAGCCACACTATTATCCTCACCACAACCACAATCCATACTATTATTCTCACCACACCATCATCCATACTATTATCCTCACCAGTACTACCATCCATACTATTATCTCCACCACAACCACCATCCATACTATTATCATCTCCACTACCACCATCCATACTATTATCCTCACCACTACCACCATCCATACTATTATCCTCACCACAACCACCATCCATACTATTATCCTCACCACTACCACCATCCATAATATTATCCTCAACACAACCACCATCCATACTATTATCCTCAACACTACCACAATCCATACAATTATCCTCACCACTACCACCATCCACACTATTATCCTCGCCACTACCACCATCCATACTATTATCCTCACCTCTACCACCATCCATACTATTATCCTCACCACTACCACCATCCATACTATTATCCTCACCAAAACCACCATCCATACTATTATTGTCATCACTACCACCATCCATACTATTATCCTCACCACTACCACCATCCATACTATTATCCTCACCACTACCACCATCCGTACTATTATCCTCACCACAAACACCATCCATACTATTATCCTCACCAGTACTGCCAGCCATACTATTATCCTCACCACAACCACCATCCATACTATTATCCTCTCCACTACCACCATCCATACTATTATCCTCACCACAACCACCATCCATACTATTATCTGCACCACAACCACCATCCATACTACTATCCTCTCCACTACCGCCATCCATACTTTTACCCTCACCACTACCATCATCCATACTATTATCCTCACCACTACCATCATCCATACTATTACCCTCACCACTACCATCATCCATACTATTATCCTCACCACTACCACCATCCATACTATTATCCTCATCACTACCACCTTCCATACTATTATCCTCACCACTACCACCATCCACACTATTATCCTCACCACTACCACCATCCATATTACTATCCTCGCCACTACCACCATCCATACTATTATCCTCACCACTACCACCATCCATCCTATTATCCTCTCCACAACCACCATCCATAATATTGTCCTCACCACTACCACCATCCATACTATTTTCCTCACCACTACCACCATCCATACTATTATCCTCACCACTACCACCATCCACACTATTATCCTCGCCACTACCACCATCTATACTATTATCCTCACCACTACCACCATCCATACTATTATCCTCGCCACTACCACCAACCATACTATTATCCTCACCACAACCACAATCCATGCTATTACCCTCACCACTACCACCATCCATACTATTATCCTCATCACAACCACCATCCATACTATTATTCTCATCACTACCACCATCCATACTATTATCCTCACCACTACCACCATCCATACTATTATCCTCACCACTACCACCATCCATACTATTATCCTCACCACAACCACAATCCATACTATTATCCTCACCAGTACCGCCAGCCATACTATTATCCTCACCACAACCACCATCCATACTATTATCCTCACCACAACCACCATTCATACTATTATCCTCAACAGTACCACCATCCATACTATTATCCCCACTACAACCACCATCTATACTATTATTCTCTCCACTACCACCATCAATACTATTATCCTCACCACAACCACCATCCATACTATTATCTTCACAACCACCATCCATACTATTAACCTCTCCACTACCACCATCCATACTATTATCCTCAACACTACCACCATCCATACTATTATCCTCAACAGTACCGCCATCCAAACTTTTACCCTCACCACTACCACCGTCCATACTATTATCCTCACCATTACCACCATCCATACTATTAACCTCACCACTACCATCATCTATGCTATTACCCTCAGCACTACCACCATTCACACTATTATCCTCACCACTACCACCATCCATACTATTACCCTCACCACTACCATCATCTATGCTATTACCCAGAGCACTACCACCATCCATACTATGATCCTCACCACTACCACCATCCATACTATTATCCTCACCACTACCACCATCCATACTATTATCCTCACCACAACCACAATCCATACTATTATCCTCACAAGTACCGCTAGCCATACTATTATCCTCACCACAACCACCATCCATACTATTATCCTCACCACAACCACCATCCATACTATTATCCTCAACAGTACCACCATCCATACTATTATCCCCACTACAACCACCATCTATACTATTATCCTCTCCACTACCACCATCCATACTATTATCCTCACCACAACCACCATCCATACTATTATCTTCACCACAACCACCATCCATACTATTAATCTCTCCACTACCACCTTCCATACTATTATCCTCAACAGTACCGCCATCCATACTTTTACCCTCACCACTACCACCGTCCATACTATTATCCTCACCATTACCACAATCCATACTATTAACCTCACCACTACCATCATCTATGCTATTACCCTCAGCACTACCACCATTCACACTATTATCCTCACCACTACCACCATCCATACTATTACCCTCACCACTACCATCATCTATGCTATTACCCAGAGCACTACCACCATTCACACTATTATCCTCACCACTACCACCATCCATACTATTATCCTCACCACAACCACCATCCATACTATTATCTCCACCACAACCACCATCCATACTATTATCATCTCCACTACCACCATCCATACTATTATCCTCACCACTACCACCATCCATACTATTATCCTCACCACAACCACCATCCATACTATTATCCTCACCACTACCACCATCCATAATATTATCCTCAACACAACCACCATCCATACTATTATCCTCAACAGTACTGCCATCCATACTTTTACCCTCACAACTACCACCATCCATACTATTATCCTCAACACTACCACCATCCATACAATTATCCTCACCACTACCACCATCCACACTATTATCCTCGCCACTACCACCATCCATACTATTATCCTCACCTCTACCACCATCCATACTATTATCCTCACCACTACCACCATCCATACTATTATCCTCACCAAAACCACCATCCATACTATTATTGTCATCACTACCACCATCCATACTATTATCCTCACCACTACCACCATCCATACTATTATCCTCACCACTACCACCATCCGTACTATTATCCTCACCACAAACACCATCCATACTATTATCCTCACCAGTACTGCCAGCCATACTATTATCCTCACCACAACCACCATCCATACTATTATCCTATCCACTACCACCATCCATACTATTATCCTCACCACAACCACCATCCATACTATTATCCGCACCACAACCACCATCCATACTACTGTCCTCTCCACTACCGCCATCCATACTTTTACCCTCACCACTACCATCATCCATACTATTATCCTCACCACTACCACCATCCATACTATTATCCTCATCACTACCACCTTCCATACATCCTCACCACTACCCATCCATACTATCCTCACCACTACCACCATCCATATTACTATCCTCGCCACTACCACCATCCATACTATTATCCTCACCACTACCACCATCCATACTATTATCCTCACCACAACCACCATCCATACTATTATCCTCACCACTACCACCATCCATACTATTATCCTCACCACTACCACCATCCATACTATTATCCTCACCACTACCACCATCCATACTATTATCCTCACCACTACCACCATCCATACTATTATCCTCACCACTACCACCATCCATACTATTATCATCGCCACTACCACCATCCATACTATTATCCTCACCACTACCACCATCCATACTATTATCCTCACCACTACCACCATCCATACTATTATCCTCACCATTACCACCATCCATACTATTATCCTCATCAATACCACCATCCATACTATTATCCTCACCATTACCACCATCCATACTATTATCCTCACCACTACCACCATCCATACTATTATCCTCACCACAACCACAATCCATACTATTATCCTCACCAGTACCACCAGCCATACTATTATCCTCACCACAACCACCATCCATACTATTATCCTCACCACAACCACCATTCATACTATTATCCTCAACACTACCACCATCCATACTATTATCCTCACCATTACCACCATCTATACTATTATCCTCACCACTACCACCATCCATACTATTATCCTCACCACTACCACCATCCATACTATTATCTTCACCAACCACCATCCATACTATTCCTCTCCACTACCACCATCCATACTATTATCCTCACCACTACCACCATCCATACTATTATCCTCATACCACCATCCCACCCTCACCACTACCACCATCCATACTATTATCCTCACCACTACCACCATCCATACTATTATCCTCACCACTACCAACATCCATACTATTATCCTCACCACTACCACCATCCATACTATTATCCTCACCACTACCACAATCCATACTATTATCCTCACCACTACCACCATCCACACTACTATCCTCACCACTACCAACATCCATACTATTATCCTCACCACTACCACCATCCATACTACTATCCTCACCACTACCACAATCCATACTATTATCCTCACCACTACCACCATCCACACTATCCTCACCACTACCACCATCCATACTATTATCCTCACTACTACCACAATCCATACAATTATCCTCACCACTACCACCATCCACACTATCCTCGCCACTACCACCATCCATACTATTATCATCGCCACTACCACCATCCATACTATTATCATCGCCACTACCACCATCCATACTATTATCCTCACCATTACCACCATCCATACTATTATCCTCACCACTACCACCATCCATACTATTATCCTCACCATCCATACACGCCACCACCATCCATACTATTATCATCGCCACTACCACCATCCATACTATTATCCTCACCACTACCACCATCCATACTATTATCCTCACCACTACCACCATCCATACTATTATCCTCACCACTACCACCATCCATACTATTATCCTCACCACTACCACCATCCACACTACTATCCTCACCACTACCAACATCCATACTATCACCACTACCATCCATACCTCACCACTACCACCATCCATACTATTATCCTCACCACTACCACCATCCATACTATTATCCTCACCACTACCACCTTACAAACTATTATTCTCACCACTACCACCATCCACACTATTATCCTCACCACTACCACCATCCATACTATTATCCTCACCACTACCACCATCCATACTATTATCTTCACCACTACCACCATCCATACTATTATCCTCACCACAACCACCATCCATACTATTATCCTCACCACTACCACCATCCATACTATTATCCTCACCACTACCACCATCCATACTATTATCCTCACTCACCACTACCACCATCCATACTATTATCCTCACCACTACCACCATCCATACTATTATCCTCACCACTACCACCATCCATACTATTATCCTCACCACTACCACCATCCATACTATTATCCTCACCACTACCACCATCCATACTATTATCCTCACCACTACCACCATCCATACTATTATCCTCACCACTACCACCATCCATACCATTATCCTCACCACTACCACCATCCATACTATTATCCTCACCACTACCATCATCCACACTATTATCCTCGACACTACCACCATCCATACTATTATCCTCACCACTACAACCATCCATACTATTATCCTCACCACTACCACCATCCATACTATTATCCTCACCACTACCCCGATCCATACTATTATCCTCACCACTACCACATCCATACTATTATCCTCACCTCTACCACCATCCATACTATTATCCTCACCACTACCACCATCCATACTATTATCCTAACCACAACCACCATCCATACTCTTATCCTCACCAGTACTACCATCCATACTATTATCTCCACCACAACCACCGTCCGTACTATTATCCTCACCACTACCACCATCCATACTATTATCCTCACCACTACCACCTTACAAACTATTATCCTCACCACTACCACCATCCACACTATTATCCTCACCACTACCACCATCCATATTATTTTCCTCGCCACTACCACCATCCATACTATTATCCTCACCACAACCACCATCCATACTATTGTCCTCACCACTACCACCATCCATACTATTAACCTCACCACTACCACCATCCACACTATTATCCTCGCCACTACCACCATCCATACTATTATCCTCACCACTACCACCATCCATACTATTATCCTCACCACTACCACCATCCACACTATTATCCTCGCCACTACCACCATCCATACTATTATCCTCACCACTACCACCATCCATACTATTATCCTCGCCACTACCACCATCCATACTATTATCCTCACCACTACCACAATGCATGCTATTACCCTCACCACTACCACCATCCGTACTATTATCCTCACCACAACCACCATCCATAATATTATTCTCATCACTACCACCATCCATACTATTATCCTCACCACTACCACCATCCATACTATTATCCTCACCACTACCACCATCCATACTATTTTCATCACCACAACCACAATCCATACTATTATCCTCACCAGTACCGCCAGCCATACTATTATCCTCACCACAACCACCATCCATACTATTATCCTCACCACAACCACCATCCATACTATTATCCTCACCAGTACCACCATCCATACTATTATCCCCACCACAACCACCATCCATACTATTGTCCTCTCCACTTCCACCATCCATACTATTATCCTCACCACAACCACCATCCATACTATTATCCTCACCACAACCACTATCCATACTATTATCCTCTCCACTACCACCATCCATACTATTATCCTCACCACTACCACCATCCATACTGTTATCCTCAACAGTACCGCCATCCATACTTTTACCCTCACCACTACCACCGTGCATACTATTATCCTCACCATTACCACCATCCATACTATTAACCTCACCACTACCATCATCTATGCTATTACCCTCAGCACTACCACCATTCACACTATTATCCTCACCACTACCACCATCCATACTATTACCCTCACCACTACCATCATCTATGCTATTACCCTCAGCACTACCACCATTCACACTATTATCCTCACCACTTCCACCATCCATACTTTTACCTTCACCACTACCACTATCCATGCTATTACCCTCACCACAACCACCATTTATACTATTTCCCTCACCACTACCACCATCACCACTACCACCATCACCATTACCTCCATCACCTCTACCACGATCACCACTACCACCATCACCACTACCACCATCACAACTACCACCAATGCCACTACCACCATCACCATTACCACCATCACCACTACCATCATCACCACTACCACCATCACCACTACCACCACCACTACCACCATCCCCACAACCCCCAATAAAACTACCACCTTCAGAACTACCACCATCACCACTACACCATCACCATTACCACCATCACCACAACCACCATTACCATTGCCACCATCACCACTACCTCCATCACCACTACCACCATCACTACTACCACCATCACCACTACCACAATTATCACTACCACCATTACCACTACCACTATCACAACTACCACCATCACCACTAACACCCTCACCACTACCACCATCACGAGTACCACCATCACCACTACCACCATCACCACTACCACCATCACCACTACCACAATCACCACTACCACCATCACCACTGTCACTATCACACTATCACTATCACCATTACTACCATTACCACTACCACTATCACCACTACCACCATCACCCCTACCACCATTACCACTACCACCATTATTACTACCACCATCACCACTATCACTATCACAACTATCATTATCACCTCTACTACCATTACCACTACCACTATGACCACTACCACCTTTACCACTACCTCTGTCACCAGTACCACCATCACCACTACCTCCATCACCACTATCACCATCACCACTACCACCATTATTACTACCACCATCACCACTACCACCATCACCACTACCACCAACATCACTACCACCATTACCACTACCATTATCACCACTACCACCATCACCACTACCACCATCACCACTACCACCATCACGACTACCACCATCACCACTTCCACAATAACCACTACCACCATCACCACTGTCACTATCACTACTATCACTATCACCATTACTACCATTACCACTTCCACTATCACCACTACCACAATCACCACTACCACCATCACCACTGTCACTATCACTACTATCACTATCACAATTACTACCATTACCACTTCCACTATCACCACTACCACCATCACCACTACCACCATCACCACTACCACCATCACCACTGTCACTATCACTACTATCACTATCACCATTACTACCATTACCACTTCCACTATCACCACTACCACAATCACCACTACCACCATCACCACTGTCACTATCACTGCTATCACTATCACCATTACTACCATTACCACTTCCACTATCACCACTACCACAATCACCACTACCACCATCACCACTGTCACTATCACTATTATCACTATCACCATTACTACCATTACCACTTCCACTATCACCACTACCACCATCACCACTACCACCATCACCACTACCACCATCACGACTACCACCATCACCACTACCACAATCACCACTACCACCATCAACACTGTCACTATCACTACTATCACTTTCACCATTACTACCATTACCACTTCCACTATCACCACTACCACCATCACCACTACCACCATCACCACTACCACCATTACCACTACCAAAATCACCATAACCACCATCACCATTACCACTATCACCACTACCACCATCACCACTACCACTATCACCAGTACTATCATTACCACTACCACCATCACCACTACCACCATCTCCACCACCACCATCACCACTACCACTATCACCTGTACTACCATTACCACTACAACCATCACCACTACCACTATCATCACTACTACCATTACCACTACAACCATCACCACTACCACCATCACTACTACCACCATCACCACTACCACCTTCACCACTACCACCATCACCACTACCACCATCACCACTACCACCATCATCACCACTACCACCATCACCACTACCATCACCACTACCACCATCACCACTACCACCATCACCACTACCACCATCACCACTACATCCATCACCACTACCACTATCATCACTACTACCATCACCACTACCACCATCACCACTACCACCATCACCACTACCACCATCACCACTACCACGATCACCACTACCACCATCACCACTACCTCCATCACCACTACCACCATCACCACTACCACCATCACCACAACAACCATCACCACTACCACTGTCATCACTACTACCATCACCATTATCACTATCACCAGTACTACCATTACCAATACCACCATCACCACTACCACCATCACCACTACCACTATCTCCACTACCACCATTACCACTACCACCATTACCACTACTAAAATCACAACTACCACCATCACCACTACCACTATCACCACTACCACCATCACCACTACCACTATCACCATTACTACCATGACCACCATCACCACTACCACCATCACCACTACCACTATCACTAGTACTACCATTACCACTACAACCATCAGCACTACCACTATCATCACTACTACCATTACCACTACAACCATCAGAACTACCACCATCACCACAACCACCATCACCACTACCACCTTCACCACTACCACCATCACCACTACCACCATCACCACTACCACCTTCACCACTACCACCATCAACACTAACACCATAACCACTACCACCATCACCGCTACCACCATCACCACTACAACCATCACCACTACCACTATCATCACTACTACCATTACCACTACCACCATCACCACTACCACCATCACCACTACCACATTCACCACTACCACCATCACCACTACCACCATCACCACTACCACCATCAACACTACCACCATCACCACTACCACCATCACCACTACCACCATCACCACTACAACCATCACCACTACCACTATCATCAGTACTACCATTACCACTACCACCATCACCACTACCACCATCACCACTACCACATTCACCACTACCACCATCACCACTACCACCATCACCACTACCACCATCACCACTACCACCATCACCACTACCACCATCACCACTACCACCATCACCACTACCACCATCAACACTACCACCATCACCACTACCACCATCACCACTACAACCATCACCACTACCACTATCATCACTACTACCATTACCACTACCACCATCACCACTACCACCATCACCACTACCACCTTCACCACTACCACCATCACCACTACCACCATCACCACTACCACATTCACCACTACCACCATCACCACTACAACCATCACCACTTCCACCATCACCACTACCACCATCACCACTACCACCATCACCACTACCACATTCACCACTACCACCATCACCACTACAACCACCAGCACTACCACTATCATCACTACTACCATTACCACTACCACCATCACCACTACCACATTCACCACTACCACCATCACCACTACCACCATCACCACTACCACATTCACCACTACCACCATCACCACTACAACCATCACCACTTCCACCATCACCACCACTACCACTATCACCACTACCACATTCACCACTACCACCATCATCACTACAACCATCACCACTACCACCATCACCACTACCACCATCACCACTACAACCATCACCACTTCCACCATCACCACTACCTCCACTACCACCATCACCACTACCACCATCACCACTACCACCATCACCACTACAACCATCACCACTTCCACCATCACCACTACCACCATCACCACTACCACCATCACCACTACCACCTTCACCACTACCACCATCACCACTACCACCATCACCACTACCACCATCACCACTACCACCATCACCTCACCATCACCACTACCACCATCACCACTACCACCATCACCACTTCCACCATCACCTCACCATCACTGCTAAAACCATCACCACCACCACCTACCACCATCACCTCACCATCACCACTACCACCATCACCGCTACCACCATCACCGCTACCACCATCACCGCTACCACCATCACCGCTACCACCATCACTACTACCACCATCACCACTACCACCATCACCACTACCACCATCACCACTACCACCATCACCACTACCACCATCACCACTACCACCATCACCACTACCACCATCACTACCACCATCACCACTACCACCATCACCACTACCACCATCACCACTACCACCATCACCACTACCACCATCACCACTACCACCATCACTACCACCATCACCACTACCACCATCACCACTACCACCATCACCACTACCACCATCACCACTACCACCATCACCACTACCACCATCACTACCACCATCACCACTACCACCATCACCACTACCACCATCACCACTACCACCATCACCACTACCACCATCACCACTACCACCATCACCACTACCACCATCACCACTACCACCATCACCACTACCATCACAATGCAAGCTTCATAAATGCTTCAATCAAAAAGTTCCACTACACTGCATCCTTCTATCACTGTTATCTCCCACACGCACTCGTGGCCATACACACTTGTGGCCACTCATACTCATGGCCACACGCTCTCGTGGCTACACATGCTCTTGGCCAGACAATTGTAGTGGGACACAATAGTGGCCAGTCTCATGCACGGAAACCATTATAACACTAAAACTCAAGCTGCACTCTACGAGAGTAACCACAAATTCTTCACATTTCTTAATAATTGCCAAATCGTGATTTTCCATTCTCTGTGAATGACACTCGCGTTGTTGTTAGACAACAGTTATACGTTACCTTGCAATACTGGAACACTCTCACACACTGGTAGTTAGACAACAGTCATACGTTACCTTGCAATACTGGAACACTCTCACACACTGGTAGTTAGACAACAGTCATACGTTACCTTGCAATACTGGAACACTCTCACACACTGGTAGTTAGACAACAGTCATACGTTACCTTGCAATACTGGAACACTCTCACACACTGGTAGTTAGACAACAGTTATACGTTACCTTGCAATACTGGAACACTCTCACACACTGGTAGTTAGACAACAGTTATACGTTACCTTGCAATACTGCAACACTCTCACACACTGGTAGTTAGACAACAGTTATACGTTACCTTGCAATACTGCAACACTCTCACTCACTGGTAGTTAGACAACAGTTATACGTTACCTTGCAATACTGCAACACTCTCACTCACTGGTAGTTAGACAACAGTTATACGGTACCTTGCAATACTGCAACACTCTCACACACTGGTAGTTAGACAACAGTCATACGTTACCTTGCAATACTGCAACACTCTCACACACTGGTAGTTAGACAACAGTTATACGGTACCTTGCAATACTGCAACACTCTCACTCACTGGTAGTTAGACAACAGTTATACGGTACCTTGCAATACTGGAACACTCTCACACACTGGTAGTTAGACAACAGTTATACGGTACC
Organism: Cherax quadricarinatus; assembly: GCF_038502225.1. Classification (NCBI taxonomy): domain Eukaryota; kingdom Metazoa; phylum Arthropoda; class Malacostraca; order Decapoda; family Parastacidae; genus Cherax; species Cherax quadricarinatus. The sequence continues at coordinate 58,085,195 of NC_091301.1, read as the reverse complement.
TTGCAATACTGCAACACTCTCACACACTGGTAGTTAGACAACAGTTATACGTTACCTTGCAATACTGGAACACTCTCACACACTGGTAGTTAGACAACAGTTATACGGTACCTTGCAATACTGCAACACTCTCACACACTGGTAGTTAGACAACAGTTATACGTTACCTTGCAATACTGCAACACTCACACACTGGTAGTTAGACAACAGTTATACGTTACCTTGCAATACTGCAACACTCTCACTCACTGGTAGTTAGACAACAGTTATACGTTACCTTGCAATACTGCAACACTCTCACTCACTGGTAGTTAGACAACAGTTATACGTTACCTTGCAATACTGCAACACTCTCACTCACTGGTAGTTAGACAACAGTTATACGTTACCTTGCAATACTGCAACACTCTCACACACTGGTAGTTAGACAACAGTTATACGTTACCTTGCAATACTGCAACACTCTCACACACTGGTAGTTAGACAACAGTTATACGTTACCTTGCAATACTGCAACACTCTCACTGGTAGTTAGACAACAGTTATACGTTACCTTGCAATACTGCAACACTCTCACACACTGGTAGTTAGACAACAGTTATACGTTACCTTGCAATACTGCAACACTCTCACTGGTAGTTAGACAACAGTTATACGTTACCTTGCAATACTGCAACACTCTCACACACTGGTAGTTAGACAACAGTTATACGGTACCTTGCAATACTGCAACACTCTCACTCACTGGTAGTTAGACAACAGTTATACGGTACCTTGCAATACTGGAACACTCTCACACACTGGTAGTTAGACAACAGTTATACGGTACCTTGCAATACTGCAACACTCTCACACACTGGTAGTTAGACAACAGTTATACGTTACCTTGCAATACTGGAACACTCTCACACACTGGTAGTTAGACAACAGTTATACGGTACCTTGCAATACTGCAACACTCTCACACACTGGTAGTTAGACAACAGTTATACGTTACCTTGCAATACTGCAACACTCACACACTGGTAGTTAGACAACAGTTATACGTTACCTTGCAATACTGCAACACTCTCACTCACTGGTAGTTAGACAACAGTTATACGTTACCTTGCAATACTGCAACACTCTCACTCACTGGTAGTTAGACAACAGTTATACGTTACCTTGCAATACTGCAACACTCTCACTCACTGGTAGTTAGACAACAGTTATACGTTACCTTGCAATACTGCAACACTCTCACACACTGGTAGTTAGACAACAGTTATACGTTACCTTGCAATACTGCAACACTCTCACACACTGGTAGTTAGACAACAGTTATACGTTACCTTGCAATACTGCAACACTCTCACTGGTAGTTAGACAACAGTTATACGTTACCTTGCAATACTGCAACACTCTCACTCACTGGTAGTTAGACAACAGTCATACGTTACCTTGCAATACTGGAACACTCTCACACACTGGTAGTTATACAACAGTTATACGTTACCTTGCAATACTGCAACACTCTCACTGGTAGTTAGACAACAGTCATACGTTACCTTGCAATACTGCAACACTCTCACTGGTAGTTAGACAACAGTTATACGTTACCTTGCAATACTGAAACACTCTCACTCACTGGTAGTTAGACAACAGTCATACGTTACCTTGCAATACTGCAACACTCTCACTGGTAGTTAGACAACAGTTATACGTTACCTTGCAATACTGAAACACTCTCACACACTGGTAGTTATACAACAGTTATACGTTACCTTGCAATACTGCAACACTCTCACTGGTAGTTAGACAACAGTTATACGTTACTATTACAACCTAGGATTTCAAAGGGCCTGTTATCCCAGGTGTAATGGGAGCAAATAAACACAGCAGAAAAAGTTTAGACTTATATTATCCTTCACCAATTATAACAGCAATATGTACACTATGTACAGTGATAAATATAGTGCACTCCACGGTAAGCAAGGCAGAAATAGAAGCCACAAGATAGCAGACCGTGCTTCAACCAGCTCTAGAATGGGAATGACAAGGGCAGACAGGAGAGCGGTATCCACATAACCTCTGCGATTGTCAATCCCACCTTCTTATTGGCTAGAACCTGGTCACTAGTTGAACGATGGGGCCCCATCATCAACTCTTAGCAACCTGGTTCGCTGGTTGGGGGAGATAGCCTGTAAATGAGGGTGTGTCCATGCGCCGAATAAAGGTTACGTACTCTTTGCATGCCACACCCCCACCCCCGAGAAGGCTCAGGATTAGGCTGCCACCTCCCAGTGGTAACCGTGCCGCCATGGCACAAAATAATGGGACCGCCTATCCTCTCCACCATCCCACTCTTAGATAGAGCTCAGCTTTCCTAGTGACCAAAAGCCAAACCCTAAACTCAGAGTGAGACAGCAGTCAGATAGGCCAACATAGGTCCAAGATACAAGCGGACGGTAGCGCGTATCCCCTCACTAAAAAAAAAAACCCCCACATCAGGGGATAAAAAAAAAGAGCTTGAAAGGGGGGTTACCACAAATACATCCTAACCTAAATAAAATATTAAACTAGACTCTTGACAAAGAGTCTGCCAACACATTTTCTTTGCCGGCAATGTACTGAATTTTGAAATTGTAGGGCTGCAGCCTGAGCGTCCAACGCATAAGCCTTGTGTTGTGATTCTTCATGGCTTGAAGATAGACTAACGGGTTGTGATCACTGTAGACTGTGACCACCTGCGATGTCTGGCCCACATAAACATCGAAATGTTCCAAAGCCAGTACCAGCGCGAGGGCTTCTTTTTCAATGGTAGAGTAAGCTCTCTGATGTGGCTGGAACTTGGCTGAAAAGTATGCTACAGGCTGCAACTCCTTGTTCCCGATTTGTAATAGTACCGCCCCAACCCCAGACTCACAAGCATCAACCTGTAATGAAAAAGGTTTGGAGAAGTCTGGAGACAGGAGAATGGGTGCAGAGCACAATAATCTTTTTGCTTTATTAAAAGCAGTGTTACAATCTGACGTCCAATTAAAGGGAACTTTATGACTGGTAAGAGAGGTAAGAGGGGCTACAATATCTGAGAAATTCTTACAGAATCTTCTGTAAAATCCTATCATGCCTAGGAAACGTTGAAGAGATTTCCTATCATGAGGAACTGGATAATCTTTAATCGAAAGAACTTTAGCAAGTTTAGGTGCAACATTACCACTACCTACTTCATGGCCTAGAAAAGTGATAGTGGCCTGGCCAAAGGAAGATTTAGATAAATTAACTGTTAATTGGGAATTCTTAAAGGTCTCAAACAGAGCTTTAAGTCTAAGTAGGTGTTGATCCCAAGTATCAGACACCACAACAATATCATCTAGGTATGCTGCCGTGCCTTCAAGTCCTTTAATAGCCTGATGGATGAGTTTCTGGAATGAAGAGGGGGAATTTTTCATTCCGAAGGGGGTAACTGTATACTGATAATGACCTCCTGGAATTACGAAGGCAGAGATTTCCTTCGCCTTATCTGTCAAAGGTACCTGATAGTAACCTTTAAGGAGATCTAATTTGGACACAAAAGTAGCCTTACCCACAAAGTCAATTACGTCATCCAGACGAGGAAGAGGGTAAGCATCTGTAATTGTGACCTCGTTCACTTTACGGTAGTCTGTGCACATACGAAACCCTCCATCAGCCTTCTTTACTAGGATGCACGGTGAAGCCCATGGACTAGATGACTCCTCCACTAAACCATGTTCTAACAAGAAGTCTACTTCCTGCTGAAGTAGCCTTTGCTTTTCAGGATTAGCTCTGTAGGGGGAGAGTTTAATTGGTTTAGATTTTCCCACATCTACATCATGGTAACCTAACGTACATTTTTTCGGCACATCCGAAAAAATATTAGGATATGACTGTAGAAGCTCAGTTAAATTGGTTGCTTGTATTTCAGATAATCCATCCATTAAAGGGCTAGGATCCTTGAGGAGGACAGAATTGGAAAGTTTAGTATTAATTTCAGAGATAGAGTGCAAAGAGTCAGAGTCGTCCTCAGAGGTAGAGGACAGAGTCATTACTGGGACTTTATCTGGTGTATGAAAGGCCTTGATTTGATTAATGTGGTAAGTTTTTGTTTTTGAGGTCTTACCAATGGGAGCTACCACATAATTTAAATCAGATAATCTACTTACTATCTGCATAGGTCCCGTAAATCTAGCTTTCAAGGTGTGGCCAGGTATAGGTTCCTGCACCAACACCTTGTCTCCTGGATGGAAGGAGCGGAATTGTGCACTTTTGTCATACCTCTGTTTCATCTTACTTTGAGCTATCTTTAGGTTAGCCGTGGCTAACTCACGTGCCACCTGCAACCTTGAAGACGGGTTGTAGAGTGCTGAGCTTACGTCTTCTCCCATCCATCCTTCTTTGAGCACCCGAAGAGGACCTCGTACATTGTGCCCAAAGATCAGCTCAAACGGACTATACCCTGTAGACTCTTGCACCGTCTCTCGTACTGAGAATAGCAACAACGGTAGAGATTCATCCCAATCTGTCGGAAAGTGCATGCAAAAACTTCTCATCATTGTTTTTAATGTTTGGTGGAATCTTTCCAAGGCGCCTTGGGACTGAGGGTGATAGGCAGTGGATAAGTTGTGAATTATCCCTAACCTAGTTAATACTTCCCTAAATGCTTTGGCAGTGAAGTTAGTACCTTGATCACTTTGTATAGTTTTAGGAATGCCAAAACAAGAAATGAATTTTGTTAAAGCTTTGAGAATAGCTTTAGTATTGATACTACGCATAGGGATTGCTTCAGGATATCTGGTTACTTTATCCATAATTGTAAATAAATACTGATTTCCAGACTTTGACTTAGGTAGTGGACCTACACAATCTATAATTAAATCTGCAAAAGGTTCTCCATCAGCAGGTATGGGTTGGAGAGGTGCAGGTTTAATGGAATGTCCAGGTTTCCCAACTTGCTGACATTCTCGGCAACACCTAATATGATTCTTCACATCTTTCTTTAATTTTGGCCAATAAAATTCTTTTGTGATTCTATACAAGGTTTTTGTAATTCCTAAGTGACCTCCTAATGACGTATTATGAGCTATATTTAATATCTGAGGTCTATACTTGGTTGGAACCACTAACCTGTCGTATAATTGCCGGCCCTCTATCTCCTTACCAGTCTCAGTGCATACCAAATAATCATTTTTAACTTCATACTTGACTGGATGACCCAAAGAGGATTTACCCATGGCTGCCTCAAAAGCGAATTTTAAAGAAGGGTCCTTTCGTTGTTCCTCCCGGAAGGACAGTCCCTCGGGCATGGAAACAGAGACATCTGGGAATCCTGCAACCTGGGAATAGGAAGGCTTGATCGGGGTCTGTTCACTTGATTTACGAGACTCCGGCCGGTGTGTCTCATAAAACAACGTGGCTATTCCGAGATCGGAGTCGTCCAAGGATAGGTCAACATTCTCCCCAGACAACCCTTGGGATGTTGCCCGAGTTATGGCCAACACTGGAGAAGCATTAATCATTATAGGTTCAGGACACGAAGTAACAGTAGTAATGTTATTACCCAGTAATAACATGGCATTTTTCATGGGAAATCCTTTTGAGATACCTACAGTCAAGTACCCAGTGTAATATTTGCACTGTACATAAATTTTATGCAAAGGAACTGAATATATAGCTCCTCCGTAAGCTTCCAATAAAACTGAGGAATTCAAGGAAGTATTCTCTGAAAGGGGTAATATTCCTTCTCTGACAAGTGAGCAATATGCTCCAGTATCTCTAAAGGTATTTACTTTAGTTGGTTCTGAGTTTTCCTGAAGGGAAATAAGACTTTCGCAATAATAAGGGGCCATACCTTTTTCTACTTCTCTAGGGGACATGTTACTAGGGATATTAGAGATTTTCCCGATGGGTTGAGGTTTTTGAGGGCAGTTGGAACTGATGTGACCTACTTTATTGCATCTGAAGCAGACGACAGGCTTGCCCTTTACTCCCTGATGACGTTGCAAGTGGTGTCGTTCTGGCTGGTGCCTCTCTGGATATTGTTGTCGAGATGCTCCATAAGTAGTTTGCCTCTCCGCAGGGGGACCATATGTTGAGAAGCGTGGCTCACCAGGTGACTTATTTGGATGACGTAGACGCTCTCCCTCCTGCTGGCACTTCATTCTCCAATGTTGTCGATCTCTGCTCACGCCAGACTGTTGAAAAGAGAGACAGGACCGCTCGGACAAGGAGCGGTTCGTTTCGAAGGTATCAGCCAACCTGGCCGCCTCCAATGCAGTGGTTAAGTCACGATCCTGCAGAAAGACACGAACCTCTGGTCCCACAGACTCCAGCAGGTTATCAATCAGAATAAGCTGCACCAGCTCCTCAAAGTTAGAGACACCACTCGCTTTATACCAGCTGGTAAAAGCTTTGGTTTGCTGTCTCACAAAGTCCACCAGGGATTGACCAAGCTGCCGCCTGTTCAATTTGAAGGTCTTACGATATTTAGCTGGGATACATGTATATGCTCCCAACACTGTGGTCTTCACTACTTGATAATCAGAGAATTCAGCGTCAGTTAATACCGACGTAAATTCCTGTGCCTTACCCAATAATGCTGTATGAACCAACGCTGCCCAGTGCTGTTCCGGCCACCTCAAGGCTCGAGCCTGATTTTCGAAGCTTTCGAAAAATTGCTCTGGTTCGGCCTCATTGAAGCGGGGAACAAGCTGTACTGCTTTTTGTAAACTGAAATCGTTTACAGAATGCGAAAACTGCCTCCTTTCTCTTTCCCTATCAAATTCTTCCCTTGCGAATGCTCTCTGTTCCCTAGTTTGCTCAAGATTGATTTTTGCCAGCTCAAGTGCCAACGACGCTGATTCACCCTGAGACAACCCAGCTGCACTATACTGACCATTTTGCTCCGTAGGTATATCATCTTCCTCCTGCGAGAACATAGTAGTTTTTGCCCTAGCTCCCGTAGAGGGAGGAGTTTGATGTGCCATCTCTTCTTCAATAAGTATGTCAGCAATAAGTGAACGCAGTTGCGCAGCTGTAAGAGTGCGTTTATAGGGAATGCCAATGGAACGAGCAATTTGCCAACAACGCTGTAGAGACAATTTAGGTAGGTTATGCAAAGTATATGCCGACACCAGGCGTCTGACTCGTCTAGGTGGCATAAGTTATTCGCTATGCACAGTACGAATACCCCAACGTAACACGTTAATTTGCAGAACACGCTTAGCTATGCACAGTACGATTGCAGAATACGCATACAAGCAAAGCCGACTGCACACAAGATTGACCGTAGCGAAGCGAGCACACTGAACAAGCTAGTAGCGAGCTGTTGAACGATCACACAATAGCAAGGCTGATCATAAGCAACTGACACGCAAAATTTTTAAAGCGAAGCGAAACAGCAAGCTACACAATGTTCCTGCTACAAGCTTCACCCTAAGCTCAACCGTTTCTCTAAGTCCAGCTCTCGGACAGGCTACCCATATTACAACCTAGGATTTCAAAGGGCCTGTTATCCCAGGTGTAATGGGAGCAAATAAACACAGCAGAAAAAGTTTAGACTTATATTATCCTTCACCAATTATAACAGTAATATGTACACTATGTACAGTGATAAATATAGTGCACTCCACGGTAAGCAAGGCAGAAATAGAAGCCACAAGATAGCAGACCGTGCTTCAACCAGCTCTAGAATGGGAATGACAAGGGCAGACAGGAGAGCGGTATCCACATAACCTCTGCGATTGTCAATCCCACCTTCTTATTGGCTAGAACCTGGTCACTAGTTGAACGATGGGGCCCCATCATCAACTCTTAGCAACCTGGTTCGCTGGTTGGGGGAGATAGCCTGTAAATGAGGGTGTGTCCATGCGCCGAATAAAGGTTACGTACTCTTTGCATGCCACAGTTACCTTGCAATACTGCAACACTCTCACACACTGGTAGTTAGACAACAGTTATACGTTACCTTGCAATACTGCAACACTCTCACACACTGGTAGACAACAGTTATACGTTACCTTGCAATACTGCAACACTCTCACTCACTGGTAGTTAGACAACAGTTATACGTTACCTTGCAATACTGCAACACTCTCACTCACTGGTAGTTAGACAACAGTTATACGTTACCTTGCAATACTGCAACACTCTCACACACTGGTAGTTAGACAACAGTTATACGTTACCTTGCAATACTGCAACACTCTCACTCACTGGTAGTTAGACAACAGTCATACGTTACCTTGCAATACTGCAACACTCTCACACACTGGTAGTTAGACAACAGTTATACGTTACCTTGCAATACTGCAACACTCTCACTCACTGGTAGTTAGACAACAGTTATACGTTACCTTGCAATACTGCAACACTCTCACTCACTGGTAGTTAGACAACAGTTATACGTTACCTTGCAATACTGCAACACTCTCACACACTGGTAGTTAGACAACAGTTATACGTTACCTTGCAATACTGCAACACTCTCACACACTGGTAGTTAGACAACAGTTATACGTTACCTTGCAATACTGCAACACTCTCACTCACTGGTAGTTAGACAACAGTTATACGTTACCTTGCAATACTGCAACACTCTCACACACTGGTAGTTAGACAACAGTTATACGTTACCTTGCAATACTGCAACACTCTCACACACTGGTAGTTAGACAACAGTTATACGTTACCTTGCAATACTGCAACACTCTCACACACTGGTAGTTAGACAACAGTTATATGTTACCTTGCAATACTGCAACACTCTCACACACTGATAGACAACAGTTATACGTTACCTTGCAATACTGCAACACTCTCACTCACTGATAGTTAGACAACAGTTATACGTTACCTTGCAATACTGCAACACTCTCACACACTGATAGACAACAGTTCTACGTTACCTTGCAATACTGCAACACTCTCACACACTGATAGTTAGACAACAGTTATACGTTACCTTGCAATACTGCAACACTCTCACGCACTGATAGACAATAGTTATACGTTACCTTGCAATACTGCAACACTCTCACACACTGATAGTTAGACAACAGTTATACGTTACCTTGCAATACTGCAACACTCTCACACACTGGTAGTTAGACAACAGTTATACGTTACCTTGCAATACTGCAACACTCTCATTCACTGGTAGTTATACAACAGTTATACGTTACCTTGCAATACTGCAACACTCTCACTCACTGGTAGTTAGACAACAGTTATACGTTACCTTGCAATACTGCAACACTCTCACTCACTGGTAGTTAGACAACAGTTATACGTTACCTTGCAATACTGCAACACTCTCACACACTGGTAGTTAGACAACAGTTATACGTTACCTTGCAATACTGCAACACTCTCACTCACTGGTAGTTAGACAACAGTTATACGTTACCTTGCAATACTGCAACACTCTCACACACTGGTAGTTAGACAACAGTTATACGTTACCTTGCAATACTGCAACACTCTCACACACTGGAAGTTAGACAACAGTTATAAGTTACCTTGCAATACTGCAACACTCTCACTCAGTGATAGTTAGACAACAGTTATACGTTATCTTGCAATAATGGAACACTCTCACACACAGGTAGTTAGACAACTGTTATACGTTACCTTGCAATACTGCAACACTCACATACTGGTAGTTAGACAACAGTTATACGTTACCTTGCAATACTGCAACACTCTCACACACTGGTAGTTAGACAACAGTTATACGTTACCTTGCAATACTGCAACACTCTCACACACTCGTAGTTAGACAACAGTTATACGTTACCTTGCAATATTGCAACACTCTCACACACTGGTAGTTAGACAACAGCCATACGTTACCTTGCAATATTGCAACACTCTCACACACTGGTAGTTAGACAGCAGCCATACGTTACCTTGCAATACTACAACACTCTCACACACTCGTAGTTAGACAACAGTTATACGTTACCTTGCAATATTGCAACACTCTCACACACTGGTAGTTAGACAACAGCCATACGTTACCTTGCAATACTGCAACACTCTCACACACTGGTAGTTAGACAGCAGCCATACGTTACCTTGCAATACTGCAACACTCTCACACACTCGTAGTTAGACAACAGTTATACGTTACCTTGCAATATTGCAACACTCTCACACACTGGTAGTTAGACAGCAGCCATACGTTACCTTGCAATACTGCAACACTCTCACACACTGGTAGTTAGGCAACAGTCATACGTTACCTTGCAATACTGCAACACTCTCACACACTGGTAGTTAGACAGCAGCCATACGTTACCTTGCAATACTGCAACACTCTCACACACTGGTAGTTATGCAACAGCCATACATTACTTTGCAATACTGCAACACTCTCACACACTGGTAGTTAGACAACAGCCATACGTTAAATTGCAATACTGCAACACTCTCACACACTGGTAGTTAGACAACAGCTATATTTTACCTTGCAATACTGCAACACTCACTCAAACACTGGTAGGGAGACAACAGGCATACGCTGCCTTGCAATACTGCAACACTCACACACACTGGTAGTTAGACAATAATCCTAAGTTACTTTGCAATATTGCGACACTCCCACACACTGGTAGTGAGAGAACAGCCATACGTTACCTAACAATATTGCAACACACACTGGTAGTGAGACAGCAGGCATACGTTACCTTGCAATACTGCAACACTCTTACACAGTGGTAGTGAAACACCAATCATACGTTAGCTTGCAATACTGCAACACTCTCACATAGTGGTAGTGAGACACCAGTCATATGTTACACTGCAATACTGCAACACTCTCACATAGTGGTAGTGAGACACCAGTCATATGTTACACTGCAATACTGCAACACTCTCACATAGTGGTAGTGAGACACCAGTCATATGTTACACTGCAATACTGCAACACTCTCACATAGTGGTAGTGAGACACCAGTCATACATTACCTTGCTATGCTAATACACTCTCACATAGTGGTAGTGAGACACCAGTCATACATTACCTTGCTATGCTAATACACTCTCACATAGTGGTAGTGAGACACCAGTCATATGTTACACTGCAATACTGCAACACTCTCACATAGTGGTAGTGAGACACCAGTCATATGTTACACTGCAATACTGCAACACTCTCACATAGTGGTAGTGAGAGACCAGTCATATGTTACCTTGTTATGCTTCAACACTCTCACATAGTGGTAGTGAGACACCAGTCATGCAACACATATAGTACAGTCTACACTGCAATACTGCTGATACACTCTCACATAGTTGGTAGTGAGACACCAGTCATACATTACACTTGCTATGCTGACTGCAACACTCTCACATAGTGGTAGTGAGACACCAGTCATAGATTACAGTGCTATTCTGATACACTCTCACATAGTGGTAGTGAGACACCAGTCATACATTACCTTGCTATGCTGATACACTCTCACATAGTGGTAGTGAGACACCAGTCATACATTACCTTGCTATGCTGATACACTCTCATATAGTGGTAGTGAGACACCAGTCATACATTACCTTGCTATGCTGATACACTCTCATATAGTGGTAGTGAGACACCAGTCATACATTACCTTGCTATGCTAATACATTCTCACATAGTGGTAGTGAGACACCAGTCATACATTACCTTGCTATGCTAATACACTCTCACATAGTGGTAGTGAGACACCAGTCATACATTACCTTGCTATGCTAATACATTCTCACATAGTGGTAGTGAGACACCAGTCATACATTACCTTGCTATGCTAATACACTCTCACATAGTGGTAGTGAGAGACCAGTCATACATTACCTTTCTATGCTAATACGTTCTCACATAGTGGTAGTGAGACACCAGTCATACATTACCTTGCTATGCTAATACATTCTCACATAGTGGTAGTGAGACACCAGTCATACATTACCTTGCTATGCTAATACATTCTCACATAGTGGTAGTGAGACACCAGTCATACATTACCTTGCTATGCTAATACATTCTCACATAGTGGTAGTGAGACACCAGTCATACATTACCTTGCTATGCTAATACATTCTCACATAGTGGTAGTGAGACACCAGTCATACATTACCTTGCTATGCTAATACATTCTCACATAGTGGTAGTGAGACACCAGTCATACATTACCTTGCTATGCTAATACATTCTCACATAGTGGTAGTGAGACACCAGTCATACATTACCTTGCTATGCTGATACACTCTCTCATAGTGGTAGTGAGACACCAGTCATACGTTACCTTGCTATGCTGCAACACTCGCATAATGGTATTGAGACACCTGTCATACGTTACCTTGCTATGCTGCAACACTCTCACACAAGTACCAGGCAATCTAAATATTTGAGAATAGGTTTTGGTTAGACCAATCACTGTGGTGTGTACTCACCTAATTGCATTCTGTTTTCAGAGGTCGAGTTGCAGCTCCTGCCCTACCTCTAAGTTGGCCGGCACTTTTTCACTCTAAGATATGTGTGAATTCTTTCTCTACCACATCACTGACTAAGCCGTTCCTGACCACCCTTAGGGTAAAGAAGTATTTCCTAACATCCCTGTGCTTCATTTGGGCTTTCAATTTTCAGAGTCAGGTTCAACTACTCTGGTCTCTCCTCACAGTTCATATCGCTCAACTCTGGGATTTGTTTCGTTGCCAACCTAGGCACATTTTTCCTGCTTCTTTACATGCATTACTCTTAATTTTGTCAGTCTCCCGTCTGTTTGTTGTAGTTGTTATTCAATCGACGTGTTCTTCGTGTGATGTGCTCGGATATTTCCTCACCCCGAGTTACTATTCTCTCAGGGAATTTTACAGACTGTTCACTGCCCTAATCCGCTTTTCATAACCTAGTATTTGCAGGGGTTAAATTCCAACAGCCACTTGCCAGATCAGTGATACAACTTGTCCAGATCCATTTGTAATATTTCTTGGTCAACTCCTGTTTGTGTTCTCGTCGTTAGTTTGTGTGGAGGAATTGTTGTGTGCGAGTGCTTCACTGGTTCTCTTAATTAGAGTCACTTGTATCAGAGAGAATCCTCCTGCCAACTCATGGACTTTAACACACATGGTGATTATTGTGATAAATAAGAGACTTGCAACAATTGGGGATCTTTATTATAAGAGCGTTTCTCCAGCCAGTGGCTTCTTCAGTCCAATACGCAGAAACGGTGAGAGATGAGGTGGTTGAGGTAATCAGTCCCTCAGCCTTTAGTCGATTTGTTCAATCCATCAATCACTAAACACATCGACTGATGGACTGACTACCTCAAACTACTCTTCATCTTCTGTTGTTTCTCTGTATTGGACTGAAGAATCTAGTGGCTGGCGAAACATTTCCAGAATAAAGATTACCAAGTGTCTTATTTATCATCTTGTCGGTTTTCTAAAGAATTTATACAATGGTGATCTATACTTCCACACGAGGCTGTTTAGCCAAGTATACTGGACACTGACTACTTACTAACATGAAGCACGAAATAGTAATGTGATGTCATGATGTCACCTGGTACCTGGTCCAGGCAAAGAAATCCACAACACTAAGTTACTGAATGGAACGTAGAATAACACCCGGTGACGGTGACCAGCTCTGGGATTGACTCCCACTGAACTCTAAACCGGCACCACTGTACCTTGGATAATGAAGTCCCTATCTAACTTACACAAGATTATAGATACCTATCTACCTAATGAACAATGACATTTTAATATAAGTCTATCGAAAACTGTATTGATTGAATTATCTTAGTTTCGTTATTATACTCATGATGTAGACAGAATTATAAATGTTTTTGAAATAGTGCCGTACTTTTTGTGTAATATATTTTAGATTCTGATGATGGATGAAGCAGCATCCGAAAAGTCAATAAAGTAACTGGATATCCAGGCCTTCCTCTGTCTGGGGACTTAATGTTGGGTACTTGATACATTAGCAGAGGACTTAATTCACTATAGATGACACTTAGCTTAACCAAAGGGAAAGGTAAGACACATGTACAACAGTTAGGTATCTTTATTCCGAAACGTTTCGCCTATACAGTAAGATTCTTCAGTCGAATACAGAGGGGGCAGCAGAAGCAATAGAGCTGTAAAGACAGTGTAATGAGTCCATCACCCTGAAAGACGTAGTTTTGAGGTGGTCAGCCCCTCAGCCTGAAGAAGAACTCTGCTCTGGAACACTGTTCCAGACTATGGAGCAACACGAAACAAACAAGTGAGCAGATGAACCAGAAATGAAAAGAGGTGAGAAAAGTGACTTAGAGATCATTTACAACTGACATACCAGTGAATTTTAAAAGTAAACGACGATTAAAACATTGCATAATAAAAAATTCCCGACAAAACAAGGGTGTACTTGCAATTACCACTTGTCGCTTATATCGTTATATATCCAGAACGTCGACTGACCAAGTAACAGAACTGAAGAGGAACTGAGAGGTCAAGAAGACTGCCAAAAAAGACTTCAACAAACCGTACAAAACATTCAAGGTTTCGTAGACTTAACTGGACAACACCAGAGGCAAACATAATGTCAAGACGTTAGGTAAATGTACACAGATGCAACTAAGGTGACATTATTGCAATAAAATGGCACATTAGTTGCATCCATGTTTATTTACCTAACACTGTGTTGGTAATTTGACCATTATTAATAATTTCCATACCAATGGATACAGACTAACGCGTGAGTAAGTTGCTGAATGAGCTGGATACGTTTAAAGGCAATGAAACCAGGAAATGGTTAACCATTGATTCTGAGAGATTGAACCAAAGTACTGGGTAAACCACGCGATAAATTTATGAAAGGGACGGACTTCCAGAGTTGTTATTACTGTTATAATAAGTAATGAGGAGGACAGTCACAAGCAACCAACACTGGTGGACAGCCACAAGCAACCAACACTGGTGGACAGCCACAAGCAACCAACACTAGTGGACAGCCACAAGCAACTAACACTGGTGGACAGCCACAAGCAACCAACACTGGTGGACAGCCACAAGCAACCAACACTGGTGGCCAGCTACTAGCGACCAACACTGATGGACAGCCACAAGCAACCAACACTGGTGGACAGCCACAAGCAACCAACACTAGTGGACAGCCACAAGCAACAAGCACTGGTGGACAGACACAAACAACCAACACTGGTGGACAGCCACAAGCAACTAACACTGGTGGACAGCCACAAGCAACTAACACTGGTGGACAGCCACAAGCAACCAACACTGGTTGACAGCCACAAGCAACTAACACTGGTGGACAGCCACAAGCAACCAACACTGGTGGACAGCCACAAGCAACCAACACTGGTGGACAACCACAAGCAACTAACACTGGTGGACAGCCACAAGCAACCAACACTGGTGGACAGCCACAAGCAACCAACACTGGTGGACAACCACAAGCAACCAACACTGGTGGACAACCACAAGCAACCAACACTGGTGGACAGTCACAAGCAACTAACACTGGTGGACAGTCACAAGCAACCAACACTGGTGGACAGCCACAAGCAACTAACACTGGTGGACAGCCACAAGCAACCAACACTGGTGGACAGCCACAAGCAACCAACACTGGTGGACAACCACAAGCAACCAACACTGGTGGACAGCCACAAGCAACCAACACTGGTGGACAACCACAAGCAACCAACACTGGTGGCCAGCTACTAGCGACCAACACTGGTGGACAGCCACAAGCAACCAACACTGGTGGACAGCCACAAGCAACCAACACTGGTGGACAGCCACAAGCAACCAACACTAGTGGACAGCCACAAGCAACAAGCACTGGTGGACAGACACAAACAACCAACACTGGTGGACAGCCACAAGCAACCAACACTGGTGGACAGCCACAAGCAACCAACACTGGTGGACAGCCACAAGCAACCAACACTGGTGGACAGCCACAAGCAACCAACACTGGTGGACACCCACAAGCAACCAACACTGGTGGACACCCACAAGCAACCAACACTGGTGGACACCCACAAGCAACCAACACTGGTGGACACCCACAAGCAACCAACACTGGTGGACAGCCACAAGCGACCAACACTGGTGGACAGCCACAAGCAACCAACACTAGTTGACAGCCACAAGCAACAAACACTGGTGGACAGCCACAAACAACCAACACTGGTGGTCAGCCACAAGCAACCAACAGTGGTGGACAGCCACAAGCAACAAACACTGGTGGACAGCCACAAGCGACCAACACTGGTGGACAGCCACAAGCAACCAACACTAGTTGACAGCCACAAGCAACAAACACTGGTGGTCAGCCACAAGCGACCAACACTGGTGGACAGCCACAAGCAACCAACACTAGTTGACAGCCACAAGCAACAAACACTGGTGGACAGCCACAAGCGACCAACACTGGTGGACAGCCACAAGCAACCAACACTAGTTGACAGCCACAAGCAACAAACACTGGTGGTCAGCCACAAGCAACCAACACTGGTGGTCAGCCACAAGCAACCAACAGTGGTGGACAGCCACAAACAACCAACACTGGTGGACAGCCACAAGCAACCAACACTAGTTGACAGCCACAAGCAACAAACACTGGTGGACAGCCACAAACAACCAACACTGGTGGACAGCCACAAGCAACCAACACTGGTGGTCAGCCACAAGCAACCAACAGTGGTGGACAGCCACAAACAACCAACACTGGTGGACAGCCACAAGAAACCAACACTGTTGGACAGCCACAAGCAACCAACACTGGTGGACAGCCACAAGCAACCAACACTGGTGGACAGCCACAAGCAACCAACACTGGTGGTCAGCCACAAGCAACCAACACTGGTGGACAGCCACAAGCAACCAACACTGGTGGACAGCCACAAGCAACCAACACTGGTGGACAGCCACAAGCAACCAACACTGGTGGACAGCCACAAGCAACCAGCAATGGCGGACAGCAAAAAGCAACCAACACTAGTGGACAGCCTCAAGCAACCAACACTGGTGGACAGCTATAAGCAACCAACACTGGTGGACAGCCACAAGCAACCAACACTGGTGGACAGCCACAAGACACCAACAGTGGTGGACAGCCACAAGCAACCGACACTGGTGGACACCCACAAGCATCTAACAGTGGCGGACAGCCACAAACAGCCAACACTGGTGGACAGCCAAAAGCAACCACTACTGGTGGACCGTCATAAACAACCAAAACAGGTAGATAGCCACAAGCAACCAACACTGGTGGACAGTCACAAGCAACCAACACTTGTGGACAGCCACAAGCAACCAACACTTGTGGACAGCCACAAGCAACCAACACTTGTGGACAGCCACAAGCAACTAACACTGGTTGACAGCCACAAGCAACTAACACTGGTGGACAGCCACAAGCAACCAACACTGGTGGACAGCCACAAGCAACCGACACTGGTGGACAGCCACAAGCATCTAACAGTGGCGGACAGCCACAAACAGCCAACACTGGTGGACAGCCAAAAGCAACCAATACTGGTGGACCGTCATAAACAACCAAAACAGGTAGATAGCCACAAGCAACCAACACTGGTGGACAGTCACAAGCAACCAACACTTGTGGACAGCCACAAGCAACCAACACTTGTGGACAGCCACAAGCAACCAACACTTGTGGACAGCCACAAGCAACTAACACTTGTGGACAGCCACAAGCAACTAACACTGGTGGACAGCCACAAGCAACCAACACTGGTGGACAGCCACAAGCAACAAACACTGGTGGACAGCCACAAGCAACCAACACTGGTGGACAGCCACAAGCAACCAACACTGGTGGACAGCCACAAGCAACAAACACTGGTGGACAGCCACAAGCAACCAACACTGGTTGACAGCCACAAGCAACAAACACTGGTGGACAGCCACAAGCAACCAACACTGGTGGACAGTCACAAGCAACAAACACTGGTGGACAGTCACAAGCAACCAACACTGGTGGACAACCACAAGCAACCAACACTGGTGGACAGCCACAAGCAACCAACACTGGTGGATGGTGTTGCGTACATGGCCACTACTTAAGCCTGTTTAGCCCTTTCTTGCAACAAATAAACAGGATTGAATATCCTGTTCTAGAAGAAATCATTCAAGGGTTCAGTAGTAAACAATCACAATGTTTCTTTCCTTTTTTTTATTAAGTTTCTTAATAAACCATAGAAGGGTTTTATATTAACTTTAAAAAGGTCGCACCATAAAACAGTACTCATGAAATTTACACTTAAGTTCACTTATAAGATAATGCACAGTATTATCTTGATTATAGTACTGAACGGCTCTAGTATCATAACACCTTCTCTTCACATAATAACACTTTACTTAACTCAATCTAAATGAGACAGAAGACTTAACACTTCAATAATAATTCACTCTTATTCAACTTTCGTAATATACTAAGTGAGATTAGGAATACTTTACACTTAAAGGAATTTTGAGGCGAGTCTGTCTCCCATGACTTTTTCACCGTCCTCTTTGAACCAATACTGCTTAAATTCACTCCTAGCAGAGCTAGGGACAATTACCAGCGTCTCCAAAACAGCAAGACACACTTCGTCCGAGACGTTTCTGTCAGATACCGTCCGAGGTACTTGAGGGTCACTAGGGAACCTCTTGTGGGACCAGAAGTTTAAATCCAGGAATCAGGGAGCTTCCCTCACGAGAGGTGAGGAAGGTAAGAACTGAACTCTGTGAGGCTTTACCAGCCCACTTTGTCTCGGCTGGAGCAGGGGTCGAGCAGCTCAAAACACCTACTGGTGCTTGGCCAGGTCACCAGCAGTTGACACTAATTAAATGACCTACCTAAATACAAAGCTAAGTAATACGACCAGATAATATTATAAAGTCGAGTAAATCCATTTTAGCTACTAATGGAATTACTCCTGAATATAATATTAAGTGAAATAGCAAAAATAACATGTAATAGTATACCATTGTGATAAGAAGAAAATGAACAAAATGAACAAAAGGGTGTAACAGATAGTCACAAGCAACCAACACTGGTGGAGAGCCACAAGCAACCAACATTGGTTCACAGCCACAAACATCCAACACTGGTGGACAGTCACAAGCAACCAAAACTGGTGGTCAGCCAGAAGCAACCAACACTGGTGGTCAGCCACAAGCAACCAAGACTGTTGGACAGCAACAAGCAATAACACTGGTGGACAGCCAGAACAAACCAACACTGGTGGACAGCCAGAACAAACCAACACTGGTGGACAGCCACAAGCAACTAACACTGGTGGACAGTCACAAGCAACCAACACTGGTGGACAGCCACAAGTAACCAACACTGGTGGACAGCCACAAGCAACTAACACTGGTGGACAGTCACAAGTAACCAACAGTGATGGACAGCCACAAGCAACCAACACTGGTGGACAGCCACAAGTAACCAACACTGGTGGACAGCCACAAGCAACAAACACTGGTGGACAGTCACAAGCAACCAACACTGATGGACAACCACAAGCAACCAACACTGGTGGATAGTCACAAGCAACCAACACTGGTGGATAGTCACAAGCAACCAACACTGGTGGACAGCCACAAGCAACCAACACTGGTTCACAGCCACAAACAACCAACACTGGTGGACAGTCACAAGCAACCAACACTGGTGGTCAGTCACAAGCAACCAACACTGGTGGACAGCAACAAGCAATAACACTGGTGGACAGCCACAACAAACCAACACTGGTGGACAGCCACAAGCAACTAACACTGGTGGACAGTCACAAGCAACCAACACTGGTGGACAGTCACAAGCAACCAACACTGGTGGACAGCCACAAGCAACCAACACTGTTGGACAGTCACAAGCAACCAACACTGGTGGACAGTCATAAGCAACCAACACTGGTGGACAGTCACAAGCAACCAACACTGGTGGACAGTCACAAGCAACCAACACTGGTGGACAGTCACAAGCAACCAACACTGGTGGACAGTCACAAGCAACCAACACTGGTGGACAGTCACAAGCAACCAACACTGGTGGACAGTCACAAGCAACCAACACTGGTGGACAGTCACAAGCAACCAATACTGGTGGACAGCCACAAGCAACCAACATTGGTGGAGAGTCACAAGCAACCAACACTGGTGGACAGCAACAAGCAATAACACTGGTGGACAGCCACAACAAACCAACACTGGTGGACAGCCACAAGCAACTAACACTGGTGGACAGTCACAAGTAACCAACAGTGATGGACAGCCACAAGCAACCAACACTGGTGGACAGCCACAAGTAACCAACACTGGTGGACAGCCACAAGTAACCAACACTGGTGGACAGCCACAAGCAACCAACACTGGTGGACAGTCACAAGCAACCAACACTGGTGGACAGTCACAAGCAACCAACACTGGTGGACAGCCACAAGCAACCAACACTGGTGGACAGTCACAAGCAACCAACACTGGTGGACAGTCACAAGCAACCAACACTGGTGGACAGCCACAAGCAACCAACACTGGTGGACAGCCACAAGTAACCAACACTGGTGGACAGCCACAAGCAACCAACACTGGTGGACAGTCACAAGCAACCAACACTGGTGGACAGCCACACGCAACCAACACTGGTGGACAGTCACAAGCAACCAACACTGGTGGACAGTCACAAGCAACCAACACTGGTGGACAGTCACAAGCAACCAACACTGGTGGACAGCAACAAGCAACCAACACTGGTGGACAGTCACAAGCAACCAACACTGGTGGACAGTCACAAGCAACCAACACTGGTGGACAGTCACAAGCAACCAACACTGGTGGACAGTCACAAGCAACCAACACTGGTGGACAGTCACAAGCAACCAACACTGGTGGACAGTCACAAGCAACCAACACTGGTGGACAGCCACAAGCAACCAACATTGGTGGAGAGTCACAAGCAACCAACACTGGTGGACAGTCACAAGCAACCAACACTGGTGGACAGCCACAAGCAACCAACACTGGTGGACAGTCACAAGCAACCAACACTGGTGGACAGCCACAAGCAACCAACACTGGTGGACAGTCACAAGCAACCAACACTGGTGGACAGCCACAAGTAACCAACACTGGTGGACAGCCACAAGCAACCAACACTGGTGGACAGTCACAAGCAACCAACACTGGTGGACAGCCACAAGCAACCAACACTGGTGGACAGTCACAAGCAACCAACACTGGTGGACAGCCACAAGCAACCAACACTGGTGGAGAGTCACAAGCAACCAACACTGGTGGACAGTCACAAGCAACCAACACTGGTGGACAGTCACAAGCAACCAACACTGGTGGACAGTCACAAGCAACCAACACTGGTGGTCAGCCACAAGCAACCAACACTGGTGGACAGTCACAAGCAACCAACACTGGTGGACAGCCACAAGCAACCAACACTGGTGGACAGTCACAAGCAACCAACACTGGTGGACAGTCACATGCAACCAACACTGGTGGTCAGCCACAAGCAACCAACACTGGTGGACAGTCACATGCAACCAACACTGGTGGTCAGCCACAAGCAACCAACACTGGTGGACAGTCACAAGCAACCAACATTGGTGGACAGTCACAAGCAACCAACACTGGTGGACAGTCACAAGCAACCAACACTGGTGGTCAGCCACAAGCAACCAACACTGGTGGACAGTCACAAGCAACCAACACTGGTGGACAGCCACAAGCAACCAACACTGGTGGACAGTCACAAGCAACCAACACTGGTGGACAGCCACAAGCAACCAACACTGGTGGACAGTCACAAGCAACCAACATTGGTGGACAGCCACAAGCAACCAACACTGGTGGACAGTCACAAGCAACCAACACTGGTGGACAGTCACAAGCAACCAACACTGGTGGACAGTCACAAGCAAGCAACACTGGTGGACAGTCACAAGCAACCAACACTGGTGGCCAGCCACAAGAAACCAACACTGCTGGACAGTCACAAGCAACCAACACTGGTGGACAGCCACAAGCAACCAACACTGGTGGACAGTCACAAGCAACCAACACTGGTGGTCAGTCACAAGCAACCAACACTGGTGGACAGCCACAAGCAACCAACACTGGTGGACAGTCACAAGCAACCAACACTGGTGGACAGCCACAAGCAACCAACACTGGTGGACAGCCACAAGCAACCAACACTGGTGGACAGCCACAAGCTACCAACACTGGTGGACAGTCACAAGCAACCAACACTGGTGGACAGTCACAAGCAACCAACACTGGTGGACAGTCACAAGCAAGCAACACTGGTGGACAGTCACAAGCAACCAACACTGGTGGCCAGCCACAAGCAACCAACACTGGTGGACAGTCACAAGCAACCAACACTGGTGGACAGCCACAAGCAACCAACACTGTTGGACAGTCACAAGCAACCAACACCGGTGGTCAGTCACAAGCAACCAACACTGGTGGACAGCCACAAGCAACCAACACTGGTGGACAGTCACAAGCAACCAACACTGGTGGACAGCCACAAGCAACCAACACTGGTGGACAGCCACAAGCAACCAACACTGGTGGACAGGCACAAGCAACCAACACTGGTGTACCCAAGGTACATCCAGTATAAAAAAATCCGCATGGATACACGTACGCCCTAATGCACTCGCTCATGCACGCATGTGCACTCAAAACACACACGCATACACAGAGACAGACAGACAGACACACACACACACACACACACACACACACACACACACACACACACACACACACACACACACACACACACACACGCACACACACACAACACAACACACACACACAGATGAAGTGAAGCTGAAGAATTCATTCGATCGAAGACCAGGCAGAACTACAAAGGGATCTGGACAGGCTGCACACCTGGTATAGCAATTGGCTCCTGGAGTTCAACCCCAACAAGTGTAAAGTCATGAAGATTATGGAATGGCAAAGAAGACCGCAGACAGAGTACAGTCTAGGGGGCCAGAGACTACAAACCTCGCTCATGGAAAAAGATCTTGGGGTGAGTATAACATCAGGCGCATCTCCTGAAGCGCACATCAACCAAATAACTGCTGCAGCATATGGGCGCCTAGCAAACCTCAGAACAGCATTCCGACAGCTTAATAAGGAATCATTCAGGACCCTGTACACCGTGTACGTTAGGCCCATATTGGGGTATGCGGCACCAGTTTGGGACCCACACCTAGCCAAGCACATAAAGAAACTAGAGAAAGTGCAAAGGTTTGCAACAAGACTAGTCCCAGAGCTATGAGGTATGTCCTACGAGGAGAGGTTAAGGGAAATCAACCTGACGACACTGGAGGACAGGAGAGATAGGCGGGGCATGATAACAACATACGAAATACTGAGAGGAATGGACAAGGTGGACAAAGACAGGATGTTCCAGAGATGAGACACAGCAACAAGGGGGCACAGTTGGAAGTTGAAGACACAGATGAATCAAAGGATGTTGGGAAGTATTTCTTCAGCCACAGAGCAGTAAGGAAGTGGAATAGTTTGGGAAGAGATGTAGTGGAGGCAGGATCCATACATAGCTTTAAGCAGAGGTATGATAAAACTCAAGGTTCAGGGAAAGTGGCCTAGCAGCGACCAGTGAAGATGCGGGGCCAGGAGCTTGCACTCGACTCCTGCAACCTCAACTAGGTGAGTACAACTAGGTGAGAACACTCACACACTCGCATACTCACACACACACTCCCACACACACTCACACACACACACACACACACACATACACGCACACACACACACACACACACACTCGCACACACACACACACACACACACACACACACACACACACACACACACACACACACACACACACACACACACACACACACATACACACACACACACACACACACAGCATGGGTTCATGGAAGGCAAATCTTGTATCACAAACCTCCTGGAGTTTTATGACAAGGTAACAGAAGTAAGACACGAGAGAGAGGGGTGGGTAGATTCCGTTTTCCTAGACTGCAGGAAGGCCTTTGACACAGTTCCCCACAAGAGATTAGTGCTGAAGCTGGAGGATCAGGCGCATGTAAAATGGAGGGCACTGCTATGGATAAGGGAATACCTGACAGGGAGGCAGCAACGAGTCATGGTACGTGAAGAGGTATCACAGTGGGCGCCTGTTACGAGCGGGGTCCCACAGGGGTCAGTTCTAGGACCAGTGCTATTTTTGATATATGTGAACGACATGATGGAAGGAATAGACTCTGAAGTGTCCCAGTTCGCAGATGACGTGAAGTTGATGAGAAGAATTAAATCGGACGAGGATGAGGCAGGACTGCAAAGAGACCTGGACAGGCTGGACATGTGGTCCAGTAACTGGCTTCTCGAATTCAATCCAGCCAAATGCAAAGTCATGAAGATTGGGGAGGGGCAAAGAAGACCGCAGACAGAGTATAGGCTAGGTGGACAAAGACTACAGACCTCATTCAGGGAGAAAGACCTTGGGGTGACCATAACACCGAGCACATCACCGGAGGCACACATCAACCAAATAACCGCTGCAGCATACGGGCGCCTGGCAAACCTGAGAATAGCGTTCCGATACCTTAATAAGGAATCGTTCAAGACACTGTACACTGTGTATGTTAGGCCCATACTGGAGTATGCAGCACCAGTCTGGAACCCACACCTGGTCAAGCACGTCAAGAAGTTAGAGAAAGTACAAAGGTTTGCAACAAGGCTAGTCCCAGAGCTCAAGGGAATGTCGTACGAGGAAAGGTTAAGGGAAATCGGACTGACGACACTGGAGGACAGAATATCATGTGGGAGTTCGACACGTGGATTAGGTAAAGAAATACTCACGTAGGCTGGTAGTACGTATAATTACAGATAATGTGGAGTGCGCCCTTACAGCCGTACCTATCTCTCTGCTCTCTTAACACTGACTGACTGGCCGCCCACAGTACCCATATGTGAGAGGGTCTTTGAATAATGCCAGGTCAGCACAATATGAATATACAGTGACTCAGGCAGAGACGGTTGGTCGTGAGACAACTGGCACAGTGGTTACTGGTAACTGGTTACTACTACTGAGAGCTCGGCGACGCTAACGTATGTCGTCCCGACATACAACTAATACAAACTAGAGATGGCAGGTGTACGGCTTGGGCTGATTCTATACAATGTTAAAGTACACAACAATTAAACATTATAACATACATAAGTAGAACATTGGAATGGAAGCTTACGTAACTGAAACTGTAATGCAATACAAGGTATAATATAGCACAACTTAAAACTCAACAAATGAACATCGAACTCAACGTTGAGATTACACAATAGAAGTGATAAAAAAAATTTGATCGATCGATCTGTATTCATGTGATCTACGGATTCTGAGGGAGGAATATATACAAAGAAAGAGTGTTTGCGACTCTTGTAAATTCTGCTGTTTATTTATGAAGTGTTTCACGGATTCTTCTAAAAACACTTTGAGCTAAGCTGGTACAAGTTGCTATGAAATCATCAGGGTTGTAATTTGGTTTCGGATTAGAATATAACAACTCATAAGGCAAACGTTTATCTACACCATACAATGCATAATGTGGAGTGTCACCTATAGAAACATTGTAAGCAGAATTTATAGCACACTGCACATCAGGTATAACTTCATCCCAAGTTTCACTGTTGGGATTGATAGTGGCTCTCAAGACATCAAGTACTTTCTTATTGGTTCGTTCCGCTAACCCATTGCTGGCAGGATGATGAGGAACAATGGTGGATTTAGAGATCTTGTACAAGGTACACAAATTTTCAAGAATCTCATTACAGAATTCACCTCCATTATCTGTTACTAGTGACTTAGGGGTGGTATGCCTGCAGATAATGCGTTCTTTAAACGCTTTAGCTACTGTCTCGGCAGTCTTATCTGCAATAGGAACTAACTCACAATATCTGGTGAAATGGTCTACCATAACACACAGATGTTTGTTACCTTTGAGGGAACATTGGAAATTAGTTAACAAATCTAGCGCAACTCTTTCCCACGGTTCGCTAGTAGTTGGATATACTTGGATTGGATTAGGACCATTAGCATTACCTTTATGTTGCATGCAGACACTACATTTCTTAACATACTCAGAAATATCAGTTGCCATATGAGGCCAAAAGTATTTCAATCTGGCTTGTTTTACTGAACGATCCATACCAGGGTGTGCAACACCTGGTACATCGTGAACTAGCTGTAAGGCTACATTCACTAGTGACTGTGGAATTACTAACTGGTATACTCTTCTGCTAGGAGTACCCAACTCGGCTGTTCGATACAGTAATTCTTGGTTCATGACAAAGTCACTGATGGGTGCTGGTGGCTTCACAGTCAGAATAAGATCTTCCTGGAGCAGGAATCGAATCACACCAGACCACATGGGATCTGTTCGTTGAGCATTCTTTACATCTTCAGCACTAAATGGAGGATCTGCAGTTACTATACTAACATATCGCGATAAGGCATCTGCGACTACATTTGACTTGCCAGGTAAATGCTCAAAGGTGGGATTGAACTCTTGGATAGTCAAGGTCCATCTGGCTAACCTTCCAGTAGGTTGTTTGTTCTGGAATAAGGGTATCAGTGGAGCATGGTCTGTCAAGACATGAACAGAGTACTGATAAATAATGTCTCGGAAGTGCTTTAAATACCATACTATTGCTAAAGCTTCTTGCTCAGTTACTGTATAATTACGTTCAGCCTTCGTAAGGACTCGGCTAGCAAATGCAACTGCGTTGTGCTTGCCATCGGTCTTCTGAGCTAGTACGGCACCTATGCCAATTGAACTAGCATCAGTTGTCAGATAGAAGGGCTTAGAAAAATCTGGAAATTTCAAAATTGGAGCAGATGTTAGCTTTTCTTTTAGAGTTTGGAATGCTCTTTCTTGACGGAAGGTCCAAACAAAAGGAGCATCTTTCTTAAGCAATTCAGTTAGAGGAGCAGCTATGGAAGAAAAATTG
Organism: Cherax quadricarinatus; assembly: GCF_038502225.1. Taxonomy (NCBI): domain Eukaryota; kingdom Metazoa; phylum Arthropoda; class Malacostraca; order Decapoda; family Parastacidae; genus Cherax; species Cherax quadricarinatus. The sequence continues at coordinate 58,058,174 of NC_091301.1, read as the reverse complement.
GCAATGAAAGATCTATAAAAACTTGCTAAGCCCACAAAGGATCTTACAGCATCAGCAGTTTTGGGAGTTGGAAAATTTAGTACTACAGTTACTTTACTTTGGTCAGTCGTAACCCCTCTAGGAGTGACTACGTGACCAAGAAACTTAATTTCTGATCTGAAAAATTGACATTTAGACAGTTTGATCTTTAAATTGGCTTCTTCAAGCTTACCAAGTACTACATCAAGTCTTTTCAAGTGTGTATCCACGTCTTTAGACATGACGATTACGTCATCTAAGTACACCATAAGTGCATTACCTATGAGACCTCTAAAGATATTAGTCATGAGCCTTGAGAACGTGATAGGGGAAGATCGTAATCCAAACGCCATACGGAGAAAGTGATAATGACCTGTAGGAGTGGAGAATGCAGTTAGCTCTTGGCTGTCCTCGTGAAGAGGGACTTGCCAAAACCCTTGTAACAAATCCAGGGTTGAAAAGACTTTGTTATCTCCGATATTACGTAAAAGATCACCCAGTACAGGGAGTGGAAAGCGATCTGGAATGGTTTTCGCGTTTAACTTCCTAAAGTCAATCACTGGGCGCCAAGTACCATCCTTCTTAGGTACTAGTATCAAGGGTGCATTCCAAGGAGAATTGCTAGGTGCAATAACTCCATCATCAAGCATTTGATTGATCAATTCTTCTGCGACAGCAACTTGTGAATGAGGCATTCTGTACGCAGGTATGTAGATAGGTCTAGTACCAGGTTCAAGTGGAATACGATGGGACAATAAGTTCGTTATACCCATCTTCTCACCTGGTAAAGCAATGGCTTTACGACGTTTGTTCAACAGAGTCAACAAACGTTTGACTTCATCTGGGAAGTCAGTGGGAGCTAAGTCTTTCTCCTCAACTGGTGGAACAGATTGATCCAGTGAAGTGGATGAGGTCTCCCCGGCAGAAATAGCACCGACCCACTGGTCAGGTGACAACTCATCCTCTACCTGAACAGGGTAAGGATAGTGAACAAGGTCAACAAGATTGGTATTTGCTCTGAGGCGAACACTGTGACCAGAAGTGTTGGCCAAAAAGAAATGGATCTTACTATCTCTTACAACATGTAAGGATGGTTCAACAAATACACCTTTTACTTTGCAAGAATCACTGTCAACTAGGACGTTATCACCATCTGGAACACTAGGAACAACTACAGACACTCTAGTGAGAGCACTAGCCGCAACAGAGACGTCTTTCTGCAGACGGCATGTGACATCAACAAGAGATGGCATTACTAGTTGCAAGTAATTGTTTTCCGACAAGGCGTCCCCTGTGGAGAAACTACTACTCGAACTAGCAGGCATTGCAGGGATAGGTTGTGCACTCAAGGCAATCTGAGTGTCCTCGGACACTTGAGGCATCGGACTATCCTGCAAGTCTGACGGTATAGGTGGAACACTGATGGGAGTGACCGAATTACCAGTGCCTGACCGCTTGGGTACGCTACTGGAGAATGCATTAGCTTGTAAGGACTTAATCCGTACATCATACTCTGCAGCAGTATAACAGATTTCTGATCCTAGCTGGTAACCCCAAAATGGGACGATCAAGTCGTCAATTTGGGCATGCCATCGATAAGGGTCGAGCACAATGCGTAAGTCTCGCATGGAAGCAAATCCCAGTAGAAGGTCACCAGGGAAAGTAATCTGGTCGACAACAAGGAAGGAAGCAGTGAAGTCTCTACCTTGGATAGAAAAGGTTAGGGAAGTCCGACCTCGGACACGCAGGTGAGAACCAGATACTCCACTAAGGGAGGACACATGAGTCGGTTCTACGAGAAGGACATGTCGTAACTTCTTATCCTTAAACAAACTAGACCTAATAATATTGACTTGCGCACCAGAGTCCATGAACAAATGAACGGGCGCATTATAAACAGATGCTTGCACTATAGGGCCTATGGTTGCATTGGAAGTTATGTGCAAACAAAAAGGTGGATTGTCATCAGAAAAGGCTTGTTCCACTTCATCCCCAAAATCATCTATGTCAGAGACATGTGAAGCAACATCATCAGCAGGATTGTCATTCTCGAGACTGCTTAAGGCTTCAAAGGAATTGTGAACGGGGATGGTGTACTCATTATCACCTACTGTCACCATGGGACGGTTTGACTGGGGCGCTCGAATTCCCCCGAATTGGAAAAACGAGCCTGGTTCTGGTTAGTTGGAGAATTGGAAGAATGAGCCTGGTTCTGGTTATTTTGAGAACCACGATATCTGTTTCCTCTACGGGTTCTGCGGTTGGAACGGCCAAAGAAAGACCTAGAGTACTGAAGGTTATAGAGAGCATTGCACTCAGATGTGTCATGTCCATGTATTCTATGATAAGTACAGTAGGGAAGATCTGGGTACTCATCATCAGTACGACGTCTCTTAGGGTAACTATCAGGACAATTAATTGCAATATGGCCACGGAAACCACAGTTGTAACAATTCCGCCGACTATGGTTACTGAATGTACTATGAATACTACGAGGTGTATAACGACTCTGTACACTGGTTCTTGGTGATCTCTGAGATGGTTGACCACCACGATTTGTCTCTGTGGCGCAAACAAGAGGTGGTGCAGATTGAGGCATATGTGTGAAATTACTTTTAATACATGGGAAAGTACCCTGGGGGCACAAGGAACGTACATGATATAAGGCTGTAAGTGGTTCCATCGTCACAGTTGGAGGATGAGCCTCATAAGCACACACAGACGCAGGTGGCATTAGTTCTTTAATTGCTCCAAAAGCTGCTATTTTAGCAAACGGTTCTGTGAATGGTTTAGCCTCTTCAGGGAGAAAAGCTGATGACTGGACAGCATTGATAAATGATGATAAAAGTTTGTCTAATCTAACAGCAAATGCACTCAACGATTCATTACTCATGGGTGTAGCATTCACTAGTTCCCTAAGAACGACATATGGATCAGCTGTTTTTACTGGGACAAGGAAAGAACGAATCAGTTCCTCATATTGTGACCACTTAGTAAGATTCCTGAAGTCTCGCATATCAAGGAGATCAACAACGTGAATAGCAGCAGGGGATCGATAAAGAGCTTCTTTAGCAAGTCTGATAAGACTTTCCTCTGAAGGAGGACCTTCAACTAGAGCACTAGCACGAGAACGAATGGCCGCAAACCATGCTTCAAGACTATGTACATGGCCATTGAATAAAGGTAACGCATCAAGGGAATCACGAGTATAACTATAGTATCTCGGTATCTGGGTCGGTCTGTCAGTCGCTAAGGAACTGTGAGGACTGATGACAGGGGCAACAGTAGCCTGAGAGGTCTGAGTGTCGACATTCACTAAAGTATCACTTGACGGTATATGAGACATAATGGCAAAGTAACACGAGAACAAAAAAGGCAAAAATAATGAAGAATAAAAATGATATAAAATGCTAGAATTGAAATAAAAGATATACAACTAATTCTGCAGAAGTAATAAAGAAAAATTTCTAAGATACACTGCAAGAGGAAGGACAACTCAATGTGAAGGACTATTGGTCAAGATAAAAAAATTTACATTGAAATATACAAGTAAAAATATTACTGGAGACTGAATTAAATGCAAAATGAGCTGTCTTTACTCTTGCTAATAAAGAAATTAATTAATAAAATTTTAAATCAATGTAAAAAGTATAAAATAAAATTACTAAATTGTTAACTGGGAAATTTAAGTATTTTCTAAGAATGCATAGACAAAATTAAAATATAATTCGTAAAAATATTAATAAAATAAAATAATTCACTGCAGAACAAGTGCAACAAAATAATTCACTGCAGTAATAGTGTCACTGGGAAAACTCAGGTAAAATAATGAAATAAAATTATGAAGAAAAAACTGATTGAACACTTTAACTCTTAATTGTAAATTAGACAAAACAATTTACTCAAGCAGAGTAAAGAAAACACTTTACGTTAAAAGTAATTGAAATTACATCAAGAGTGAATTTGTTCAAAGAAATATAAAAATATGAATAAAATAAAACAAAGGAACAAAACGGGTAATGTCACACTTACAGTGGCGGGGCACACAACATTATTAGTATATTCTTACAACAAAATCTTGCTGTGACTGATACGACAAAAATTTGCTGGCAAAAATAATGGTACACAGTCTGCGAAAAAATTAGAGGAATGAGACACTGCTGGCATACGAAAAAAAGACACACATAGAAATAAATGGATAATTTGGTATACTGGGGTGAATATCACTGCATGAAATACAATGACAATTACTGGAGAATACAACGCTGAAAGAATACAATAAAAAAAAATGAATCACTTCACACAGAGTGACTGACTGGTACACTACACAATAATACTTACTAGAGACAGGAGTAGCATAAAGAAAAAAAAAAACACAGATAAAAAAAATATAAGATAAGTGAAAACACTGAAAAACACAAGGTTTAGAGTACACAAGAAATTTACTATAAATGTCTCACACATGCAAATGTCTTTAAATGCAAGAAAAATGTCTCTAAATTATCACTGAAATCTGTAGTAGTCGGGTGATTACTGGTGATGTGGGCAGGTTGTAGGTTGTCCTGCGCGGTGATGACTGACGCCTCCTACACTCACTGTTGTCGGAAGAAATGCGCTCTCTCGGTGAACTCCCATAATTGGGTTTTATCGTTGGCGCTCACCTACAATCTCTTGACCAATTATGTGAGCCAAAACAGGAGTAGGAACCGGTACAAGGGTGCAAACAACCACAGGTAGATAGGGTGGGTGGCTGGTGGTGGGTGGATAGTGGTGGAGGTAGAGTGTGGTGGGTGAGGACTCGCTGGCGCGCAACGCCCGCCACTCTACCCACGAAGGTGGCTTGATAAGCCACTCTATGCTACAGGAATGGTGAAAACCACTCTTAGCATCCAACAGGGAGCACAAAGCGATATAGACAATACTTCAGAGGAACTTGGCTTACTTCTTACTGCGTGGCTTACTTCTCTCTCTCAGCTGGGTTAGAAGCTGGGTTGGCTGACTGGCTTACCCCACAAGAATGGCTGGCTGGAAGACGTGTAACGATGCACAAAGCACGGAGAAGCAGTTGGATGACAGGAAACAGGCTGGATGATAGGCTGACTGGCGTTCACTTCCACAGTCTGGCTTACTGACTGGCTTAATTGCAAAATCCGGGTCAACCCCTCGGAGATTGAAGCAATTAGCACACGAACTAAGCCAGGAAGCTTGAAACGGCTACAACAGGCTTGCAGGTTGGAGGTGGTGAGCGAGGGTAAGCGGCTGGCTGGAGGTTCACCTTTGACCCTGCCGGGTACTCACAAACAGTCTTGTAACGTCTTGAATTACCCGTAAAAACTAAATCCACGCTCCACACCGCTGTCACCATTTATCATGTGGGAGTTCGACACGTGGATTAGGTAAAGAAATACTCACGTAGGCTGGTAGTACGTATAATTACAGATAATGTGGAGTGCGCCCTTACAGCCGTACCTATCTCTCTGCTCTCTTAACACTGACTGACTGGCCGCCCACAGTACCCATATGTGAGAGGGTCTTTGAATAATGCCAGGTCAGCACAATATGAATATACAGTGACTCAGGCAGAGACGGTTGGTCGTGAGTCAACTGGCACAGTGGTTACTGGTAACTGGTTACTACTACTGAGAAGAAGGGTCAGGGGAGACATGATAACGACACACAAGATACTGCGGGGAATAGACAAGGTGGACAGAGATAGGATGTTCCAGAGAGGGGACACAGGGACAAGGGGTCACAACTGGAAGCTGAAGACTCAGACGAGTCACAGGGACGTTAGGAAGTATTTCTTCAGTCATAGAGTTGTCAGCAAGTGGAATAGCCTAGCAAGTGAAGTAGTGGAGGCAGGAACCATACATAGTTTTAAGAAGAGGTATGACAAATCTCATGAAGCAGAGAGAGAGAGGACCCAGTAGCTATCAGTGAAGAGGCGGGGCCAGGAGCTGAGTCTCGACCCCTGCAACCACAATTAGGTGAGTACAATTAGGTGAGTACACACACACACACACACACACACGCACCTGTGACCAGCGGGGTCCCGCAGGGGTCAGTCCTAGGACCAGTGCTGTTTCTGGTATTTGTGAACGACATGACGGAAGGAATAGACTCTGAGGTGTCCCTGTTTGCAGATGACGTGAAGTTGATGAGAAGAATTCACTCGATCGAAGACCAGGCAGAACTACAAAGGGATCTGGACAGGCTGCAGACCTGGTCCAGCAATTGGCTCCTGGAGTTCAATCCCACCAAGTACAAAGTCATGAAGATTGGGGAAGGGCAAAGAAGGCCGCAGATGGAGTACAGTCTAGGGGGTCAGAGACTACAAACCTCACTCAAGGAAAAAGATCTTGGGGTGAGTATAACACCAGGCACATCTCCTGAAGCGCACATTAACCAAATAACTGCTGCAGCATATGGGCGCCTAGCAAACCTCAGAACAGCATTCCGACATCTTAATAAGGAATCATTCAGGACCCTGTACACCGTGTATGTTAGGCCCATATTGGAGTATGCGGCACCAGTTTGGAACCCACACCTAGCCAAGCACGTGAAGAAACTAGAGAAAGTGCAAAGGTTTGCAACAAGACTAGTCCCAGAGCTAAGAGGTATGTCCTACGAGGAGAGGTTAAGGGAAATCAACCTGACGACACTGGAGGACAGGAGAGATAGGGGGGACATGATAACGACATACAAAATACTGAGAGGAATTGACAAGGTGGACAAAGACAGGATGTTCCAGAGATTGGACACAGTAACAAGGGGACACAGTTGGAAGCTGAAGACACAGATGAATCACAGGGATGTTAGGAAGTATTTCTTCAGCCACAGAGTAGTCAGTAAGTGGAATAGTTTGGGAAGCGATGTAGTGGAGGCAGGATCCATACATAGCTTTAAGCAAAGGTATGATAAAGCTCACGGCTCAGGGAGAGTGACCTAGTAGCGATCAGTGAAGAGGCGGGGCCAGGAGCTCGGACTCGACCCCCGCAACCTCAACTAGGTGAGTACAACTAGGTGAGTACACACTCACACACACACACACACACACACACACACACACACACACACACTCACACACACACACACACACACACACACACACACACACACACAAACACAAACACACAACACACAACACACACAAACACACACACACACACACACACACAAAGAGACCTGGACAGACTGGACACCTGGTCCAGCAAATGGCTTCTCGAATTTAATCCTGCCAAATGCAAAGTCATGAAGATAGGGGAAGGGCACAGAAGACCACAGACAGAGTATAGGCTAGGTGGCCAAAGACTGCAAACCTCACTCAAGGAGAAAGATTTTGGTGTGAGTATAACACCGAGCATTTCTCCGGAAGCACACATCAATCAGATAACTGCTGCAGCATATGGGCGCCTGGCAAACCTGAGAACAGCATTCCGATACCTTAGTAAGGAATCATTCAAGACACTGTACACCGTGTATGTCAGGCCCATACTGGAGTATGCAGCACCTGTTTGGAACCCGCACTTGATAAAGCACGTCAAGAAACTAGAGAAAGTACAAAGGTTTGCAACAAGGTTAGTTCCAGAGCTAAGGGGAATGTCCTATGAAGAAAGATTAAGGGAAATCGGCCTGACCACACTGGAGGACAGGAGGGTCAGGGGAGACATGATAACGACATATAAAATACTGCGCAGAATAGACAAGGTGGACAAAGACAGGATGTTCCAGGGAGGGGACACAGAAACAAGAGGCCACAATTGGAAGTTGAAGACACAAATGAGTCAGAGAGATAGTAGGAAGTATTTCTTCAGTCATAGACTTGTAAGGCAGTGGAATAGCCTAGAAAATGACGTAGTGGAGGCAGGAACCATACACAGTTTTAAGACGAGGTTTGATAAAGCTCATGGAGCGGAGAGAGAGAGGGCCTAGTAGCAACCGGTGAAGAGGCGGGGCCAGGAGCTAGGACTCGACCCCTGCAACCACAAATAGGTGAGTACACACACACACACACACACACACATACACGTAAACACACACACACTCACACACACACACACACACACACACACACACACACACACACACACACACACACACACACACACACACACACACACACACACACACACACACACACACACACACACACACACACACACACACACACAAACAGCGCGAGTAACAGCATCATAAGTTGCCAGTGAATTTTTTTTTTCATCCCACCAAGATCATTACAAGGATCACTACAGGTGTAGTGTCAGTGAAGATCCTCAGTAGTGAATAACAAGTTGCCCTAAATCAGAAAAGGAAGGTGAAGACTACACCTTCTAAAACAATCTGAAAGTGGTTTCAGTGCTAGGAGAGTGACATGGGCCTAGTGTCAGGAGAGTGAGGTAGGCCTAGTTTCAGGAGAGTGAGGTAGGCCTAGTTTCAGGAGAGTAAGGTGGGCCTAGTATCAGGAGAGTGAGATGGGCCTAGTTTCAGGAGAGTGAGGTAGGCCTAGTTTCAGGAGAGTGAGGTAGGCCTAGTTTCAGGAGAGTAAGGTGGGCCTAGTATCAGGAGAGTGAGATGGGCCTAGTTTCAGGAGAGTGAGGTAGGCCTAGTTTCAGGAGAGTGAGGTGGGCCTAGTATCAGGAGAGTGAGGTAGGCCTAGTTTCTGTAGAGTGAGGTGGGCATAGTGTCAAGAGAGTGAGGTGGGCCTAGTGTCAGAAGAGTGAGGTGGGCCTAGTGTCAGGAGAGTGAGGTGGGCGTAGTGTCAGGAGAGTGAGGTGAGCCTAGTTTCAGGAGAGTGAGGTGGGCCTAATTTCAGGAGAGTGAGGTGGGCCTAGTATCAGGAGAGTGAGGTAGGCCTAGTTTCAGTACAGTGAGGTAAGCCTAGTGTCAGGAGAGTGAGGAGGGCCTAGTGTCAGGAGAGTGAAGTGGGCATAGTGTCAGGAGAGTGAGATGGGCCTAGTTTCAGGAGAGTGAGGTAGGCCTAGTTTCAGGAGAGTGAGGTGGGCCTAGTGTCAGGAGAGTGAGGTGGGCCTAGTGTCAGGAGAGTGAGGTGGGCCTAATTTCAAGAGAGTGAGGTGGGCCTAGTGTCAAGAGAGTGAGGTGGGCCTAGTGTCAGGAGAGTGAGGTGGGCCTAGTGTCACGAGAGTGAGGTGGGCCTAGTGTCAGGAGAGTGAGGTGGGCATAGTTTCAGGAGAGTGATGTGGTCCTAGTGTCAGGAGAGTGAGGTGGGCCTAGTGTCAGCAGAGAGAGGTGGATCTAGTGTCAGGAGAGTGAAGTGGATCTAGTGTCAGGAGAGTGAGGTGGATCTAGTGTCAGGAGAGTGAGGTGGATCTAGTGTCAGGAGAGTGAGGTGGGCCTAGTATCAGGAGAGTGAGGTGGGCATAGTGTCCGGAGAGTGAGGTAGGCCTAGTGTCAGGAGAGTGAGGTGGGTCTAGTGTCAGGAGAGTTAGGTGGGCCAAGTGCCAGGAGAGTGAGGTGGGCCTAGTGTCAGGAGATTGAGATGGGCCTAGCGTCAGAAGAGTGAGGTGGGCCTAGTGCCAGGAGAGTGAGGTGGGCCTAGTGTCAGGAGAGTGAGGTGGGTCAAGTGTCAGGAGAGTGAGGTGGGTCTAGTGTCAGGAGATTGAGGTAGACCTAGTTTCAGGAGAGTGAGGAGGGCCTAGTTTCAGGGGATTGAGGTGGGCCTAGTTTCACCAGTGTATAGGGGCCTAGTTTCAGGAGAGTGAGGTGGGCCTAGTTTCAGGAGAGTGAGGGTGGCCTAGTTTCAAGAGAGTGAGGTGGGCCTAGTTTCAGGAGAGTGAGGTAGGCTTAGTTTCAGGTGAGTGAGGAGGGCCTAATTTCAGGACAGTGAGGTGGGCCTAGTTTCAGGAGAGAGATGGTGGGCCTAGTTTCAGAAGAATGAGGTGGATCTAGTGTCAGGAGAGTGAGGTGGATCTAGTGTCAGGAGAGTGAGGTGGATCTAGTGTCAGGAGAGTGAGGAGGGCTTAGTTTCAGGAGAGTGAGGTGGATCTAGTGTCAGGAGAGTGAGGTGGGCTTAGTTTCAGGAGAGTGAGGTCTGTCTAGTGTCAGGAGAGTGAGGTGGATCTAGTGTCAGGAGGGTGAGATGGGTCTAGTGTCAGGAGGAGGAGGTGGGTCTAGTGTCAGGAGAGTGAGGTGGATCTAGTTTCAGGAGAGTGAGGTGGCCCTAGTTTCACGTGAGCGAGGGGGGCCTAATTTCAGGACAGTGAGATGGGCCTAATTTCAGGAGAGTGAGGTGGGTCTAGTTTCAGGAGAGTGAGTTGGATCTTGTGTCAGGAGAGTGAGGAGTATCTAGTGTCAGGAGAGTGAGGTGGACCTAGTGTCAGGAGAGTGAGATGGGTCTAGTGTCAGGAGAGTGAGGTGGGTCGAATGCCAAGAGAGTGAGGTGGGCCTAGTTTCAGGACAGTGAGGTGGGTCGAGTTTCAGGATAGAGAGATGGGCCTAGTTTCAACAGAGTGATGTGGGACTAGGTTCAGGAGAGTGAGGTGGGCCTAGTTTCAGGAGACTGAGGTGGGCCTAGTTTCAAGAGAGTGAGGTGGGCCTGTTTTCAGGAGAGTGAGGTGGGCCTAGTTTCAGGAGAATGAGGTGGGCATAGTTTCAGGACAGTGAGGTGGGCCTAGTTTCGAGAGAGTGAGGTAAGCCTAGGTTCAGGAGAGTGAGGTGGGCCTAGGTTCATGAGAGTGAGGTGGGCCTAGTTTCAAGAGAGTGAGGTGGGCCTAGTTTCAGGACAGTGAGGTGGGTCGAATTTCAGGATAGTGAGGTGTGTCTAGTGTCAGGAGAGTGAAGTGGGTCTAGTGTCAGGAGAGTGAAGTGGGTCTAGTGTCAATAGACTGAGGTGGGTCTAGTGTCAGGAGAGTGAGGTGGGTCTAGTGTCAGGAGAGTGAGGTGGGTCTAGTGTCAGGAGAGTGAGGTGGGTCTAGTGTCAGAAGATTGAGGTAGACCTAGTTTCAGGAGAGTGAGGTGGGCCTAGTTTCAGGAGAGTGAGGGTTGCCTAGTTTCAAGAGAGTGAGGTGGGCCTAGTTTCAGGAGAGTGAGGTAGGCTTAGTTTCAGGTGAGTGAGGGGGCCTAATTTCAAGACAGTGAGGTGGGCCTAGTTTCAGGAGAGTGAGGTGGGCCTAGTTTCAGGAGAGTGAGGTGGGTCTAGTGTCAGGAGAATGAGGTGGATCTAGTGTCAGGAGAGTGAGGTGGATCTAGTGTCAGGAGAGTGAGCTGGGCTTAGTTTCAGGAGAGTGAGCTCTGTCTAGTGTCAGCAGAGTGAGGTGGATCTAGTGTCAGGAGGGTGAGATGGGTCTAGTGTCAGGAGAATGAGGTCTGTCTAGTGTCAGGAGAGTGAGGTGGATCTAGTTTCAGGAGAGTGAGGTGGGCCTAGTTTCACGTGAGCGAGGGGGGCCTAATTTCAGGACAGTGAGATGGGCCTAGTTTCAGGAGAGTGAGGTGGGTCTAGTTTCAGGAGAGTGAGTTGGATCTTGTGTCAGCAGAGTGAGGAGGATCTAGTGTCAGGAGAGTGAGGTGGGTCTAGTGTCATGAGACTGAGGTGGGTCTAGTGTCAGGAGAGTGAGGTGGGTCTAGTGTCAGGAAGGTGAGGTGGGTCTAGGGTAAGTAGAGTGAGGTGGGTCTAGTGTCAGGAGATTTAGGTGGGCCTAGTTTCAAGAGAGTGAGGTGGGCCTAGTTTCAGGAGATTGAGGTGGGCCTAGTTTCAAGAGAGTGAGTTGGGCCTATTTTCAGGAGAGTGAGGTGGGCCTAGTTTCAGGAGAGTGAGGTGGGACTAGTTTCAGGACAGTGAGGTGGGCCTAGTTTCGAGAGAGTGAGGAGGGCCTAGTGTCAGGAGAGTGAGGTGGATCTAGTGTCATGAGAGTAAGGTGGGCCTAGTGTCAGGAGAGTGAGGTGGGCCTAGTTTCAGGAGAGTGAGGTGCACGTAGTGTCAGGAGAGTGAGGTGGATCTAGTGTCATGAGAGTAAGACGGGCCTAGTGTCAGGAGAGTGAGGTGGGCCTATTGTCAGGAGAGTGAGGTGGGCCTAGTGTCAGGAGAGTGAGATCAAGTCAGAAGAGTAAGGTGGATCTAGTGTCAGGAGAGTGAGGTGGATCTAGTGTCAAGAGAGTGAGGTGGATCTAGTGTCAGGAGAGTGAGGTGGGCCTAGTGTCAGGAGAGTGAGGTGGGCCTAGTGTCAGGAGAGTGAGTGCTAGTGTCAGGAGAGTGAGGTGGGTCTAGTGTCAGGAGAGTGAGGTGGGCCTATTGTCAGGAGAGTGAGGTGGGCCTAGTGTCAGGAGATTGAGATGGGCCTAGCTTCATGAGAGTGAGGTGGGCCTAGTGCCAGGTGAGTGAGATGGGCCTAGTGTCAGGAGAGTGAGGTGGGTCTAGTGTCAGGAGAGTGAGGTGGGCCTATTGTCAGGAGAGTGAGGTAGACCTAGTTTCAGTAGAGTGAGGTGGGCCTAGTTTCAGGGGATTGAGGTGGGCCTAGTTTCACCAGAGTAGAGGGGCCTAGTTTCAGGAGAGTGAGGTGGGCCTAGTTTCAGGAAAGTGAGGGTGGCCTAGTTTCAAGAAAGTGAGGTGGGCCTAGTTTCAGCAGAGTGAGGTAGGCTTAGTTTCAGGTGAATGAGGGGGGCCAAATTTCAGGACAGTGAGATGGGCCTGGTTTCAGGAGAGTGAGGTGGGCCTAGTTTCAGGAGAATGAGGTGGACCTAGTGTCAGGAGAGTGAGGTGGATCTAGTGTCAGGAGATTGAGGTGGATCTAGTGTCAGGAGAGTGAGGAGGGCTTAGTTTCAGGAGAGTGAGGTGGATCTAGTGTCAGGAGAGTGAGGTGGGCTTAGTTTCAGGAGAGTGATATCTGTCTAGTGTCAGGAGAGTGAGGTGGATCTAGTGTCAGGAGGGTGAGGTGGGCCTAGTTTCACGTGAGCGAGGGTGGCCTAATTTCAGGACAGTGAGATGGGCCTAGTTTCAGGAGAGTGAGGTGGTTCTAGTTTCAGTAGAGTGAGTTAGATCTTGTGTCAGGAGAGTGAGGAGGATCTAGTGTCAGGAGAGTGAGGTGGACCTAGTGTCAGGAGAGTGAGGTGGGTCTAGTGTCAGGAGAGTGAGGTGGGTCGAATGTCAGGAGGGTGAGGTGGGCCTAGTTTCAGGACAGTGAGGTGGGTCAAGTTTCAGGATAGAGAGTTGGGCCTAGTTTCAAGAGAGTGAGGTGGGACTAGGTTCAGGATAGAGAGTTGGGCCTAGTTTCAAGAGAGTGAGGTGGGTCTAGTGTCAGGAGAATGAGGTGGGTCTAGTGTCAGGAGAGTGAGGTGGATCTATTTTCGGGAGAGTGAGGTGGGCCTAGTTTCACGTGAGCGAGGGGGGCCTAATTTCAGTACAGTGAGATGGGCCTAGTTTCAGGAGAGTGAGGTGGGTCTAGTTTCAGGAGAGTGAGTTGGAACTTGTGTCAGGAGAGTGAGGGGGATCTAGTGTCAGGAGAGTGAGGTGGACCTAGTGTCAGGAGAGTGAGGTGGGTCTAGTGTCAGGAGAGTGAGGTGGGTCGAATGTCAGGAGAGTGAGGTGGGCCTAGTTTCAGGACAGTGAGGTGGGTCGAGTTTCAGGATAGAGTTGGGCCTAGTTTCAAGAGAGTGAGGTCGGACTAGGTTCAGGAGAGTGAGGTGGGCCTAGTTTCAGGAGATTGAGGTGGGCCTAGTTTCAAGAGAGTGAGGTGCGCCTGTTTTCAGGAGAGTGAGGTGGGCCTAGTTTCAGGAGAATGAGGTGGGCGTTGTTTCAGGACAGTGAGGTGGGCCTAGTTTCGATAGAGTGAGGTAAGCCTAGGTTCAGGAGAGTGAGGTGGGCCTAGTTTCATGAGAGTGAGGTGGGCCTAGTTTCAAGAGAGTGAGGTGGGCCTAGTTTCAGGACAGTGAGGTTTGTCGAGTTTTAGGATAGTGAGGTGTGTCTAGTGTCAGGAGAGTGATGTGGGTATAGTGTCAGGAGAGTGAAGTGGGTCTAGTGTCAGGAGAGTGAGGTGGGTCTAGTGTCAGGAGAGTGAGGTGGGTCTAGTGTCAGAAGATTGAGGTAGACCTAGTTTCAGGAGAGTGAGGTGGGCCTAGTTTCAGGAGAGTGAGGGTGGCCTAGTTTCAAGAGAGTGAGGTGGGCCTAGTTTCAGGAGAATGAGGTAGGCTTAGTTCCAGGTGAGTGAGGGGGGCCAAATTTCAGGACATTGAGGTGGGTCTAGTGTCAGGAGAATGAGGTGGATCTAGTGTCAGGAGAGTGAGGTGGATCTAGTGTCAGGAGAGTGAGGTGGGCTTAGTTTCAGGAGAGTGAGGTCTGTCTAGTGTCAGGAGAGTGAGGTGGATCTAGTGTCAGGAGGGTGAGATGGGTCTATTGTGAGGAGAATGAGGTCTGTCTAGTGTCAGGAGAGTGAGGTGGATCTAGTTTCAGGAGAGTGAGGTGGGCCTAGTTTCAAGAGAGTGAGGTGGGCCTAGTTTCAGGACAGTGAGGTGGGTCGAGTTTTAGGATAGTGAGGTGTGTCTAGTGTCAGGAGAGTGATGTGGGTCTAGTGTCAGGAGAGTGAAGTGGGTCTAGTGTCAGGAGAGTGAGGTGGGTCTAGTGTCAGGAGAGTGAGGTGGGTCTAGTGTCAGAAGATTGAGGTAGACCTAGTTTCAGGAGAGTGAGGTGGGCCTAGTTTCAGGAGAGTGAGGGTGGCCTAGTTTCAAGAGAGTGAGGTGGGCCTAGTTTCAGGAGAGTGAGGTAGGCTTAGTTTCAGGTGAGTGAGGGGGGCCTAATTTCAGGACATTGAGGTGGGTCTAGTGTCAGGAGAATGAGGTGGATCTAGTGTCAGGAGAGTGAGGTGGATCTAGTGTCAGGAGAGTGAGGTGGGCTTAGTTTCAGGAGAGTGAGGTCTGTCTAGTGTCAGGAGAGTGAGGTGGATCTAGTGTCAGGAGGGTGAGATGGGTCTATTGTGAGGAGAATGAGGTCTGTCTAGTGTCAGGAGAGTGAGGTGGATCTAGTTTCAGGAGAGTGAGGTGGGCCTAGTTTCACGTGAGCGAGGGGGGCCTAATTTCAGGACAGTGAGATGGGCCTAGTTTCTGGAGGGTGAGGTGGGTCTAGTTTCAGGAGAGTGAGTTGGATCTTGTGTCAGGAGAGTGAGGAGGATCTAGTGTCAGAAGAGTGAGGTGGACCTAGTGTCAGGAGAGTGAGGTGGGTCTAGTGTCAGGAGAGTGAGGTGGGTCGAATGTCAGGAGAGTGAGGTGTGACTAGTGTCAGGAGAGTGAAGTGGGTCTAGTGTCAGGAGAGTGAAGTGGGTCTAGTGTCAGGAGACTGAGGTGGGTCGAGTGTCAGGAGAGTGAGGTGGGTCTAGTGTCAGGAAGGTGAGGTGGGTCTAGAGTAAGTAGAGTGAGGTGGGTCTAGTGTCAGGAGATTTAGGTGGGCCTAGTTTCAAGAGAGTGAGGTGGGCCTAGTTTCAGGAGATTGAGGTGGGCCTAGTTTCAAGAGAGTGAGTTGGGCCTATTTTCAGGAGAGTGAGGTGGGCCTAGTTTCAGGAGAGTGAGGTGGGACTAGTTTCAGGACAGTGAGGTGGGCCTAGTTTCGAGAGAGTGAGGAGGGCCTAGGTTCAGGAGAGTGAGGTGGGCCTAATTTCAAGAGAGTGAGGTGGGCCTAGTTTCAAGAGAGTTAGGTGGGCGTAGGTTCAGGAGAGTGAGGTGGGCCTAGCTTCAAGAGAGTAAGGTGGGCCTAGTTTCAGGACAGTGAGGTGGGTCGAGTTTCAGGATAGAGAGTTGGGCCAAGTTTCAAGAGAGTGACGTGGGACTAGGTTCAGGAGAGTGAGGTGGGCATAGTTTCAGGACAGTGAGATGGGGCTAGTTTCGAGAGAGTGAGGTGGGCCTAGGTTCAGGAGAGTGAGGTGGGCCTAGTTTCATGAGAGTGAGGAGAGCCTAGTTTCAAGAGAGTGAGGTGGGCCTAGTTTCAGGACAGTGAGGTGGGTCGAGTTTCAGGATAGTGAGTTAGGCCTAGTTTCAAGAGAGTGCGGTGGGCCTAGGTTCAGGAGAGTGAGGTGGGCCTAGTTTCAGGAGAGTGAGGTGGGCCTAGTTTCAGGAGAGTGAGGAGGGCCTAGTTTAAGGAGGGTGAGGTGGGCCTAGTTTCAAGAGAGTGAGGTGGGCCTAGTTTCAGGAGAGTGAGGTGGGCATAGTTTCAGGGGAGTGAGGGTCTCCTGGTGTCAGGAGAGTGAGGTGGGCCTAGTTTCATGAGAGTGATGTGGATCTTGTGTCAGGAGAGTGAGGTGGGTCTAGTGACAGTAGAGTGAGGTGGGTCTAGTGTCAGGAGAGTGAGGTGGGTCTAGTGTCAGGAGACTGAGGTGGGTCTAGGGTCACGAGAGTGATGTGGGTCTAGTGTCAGGAGAGTGAGGTGGGTCTAGTGTCAGAAGAGTGAGGTGGGTGTAGTGTCAGGAGAGTGAGGTGGGTCTAGTGACAGTAGAGTGAGGTGGGTCTAGTGTCAGGAGAGTGAGGTGGGTCTAGTGTCAGGAGACTGAGGTGGGTCTAGGGTCACGAGAGTGAGGTGGGTCTAGTGTCAGGAGAGTGAGGTGGGTCTAGTGTCAGAAGAGTGAGGTGGGTCTAGTGTCAGGAGACTGAGGTGGGTCTAGGGTCACGAGAGTGAGGTGGGTCTAGTGTCAGGAGAGTGAGGTGAGTCTAGTGTCAGAAGAGTGAGGTGGGTGTAGTGTCAGGACAGTGAGATGGGCCTAATTTCAGGAGAGTGAGTTGGGTCTAGTTTCAGGAGAGTGAGTTGGATCTTGTGTCAGGAGAGTGAGGAGGATCTAGTGTCAGGAGAGTGAGGTGGACCTAGTGTCAGGAGAGTGAGGTGGGTCTAGTGTCAGGAGAGTGAGGTGGGTCGAATGCCAAGAGAGTGAGGTGGGCCTAGTTTCAGGACAGTGAGGTGGGTCGAGTTTCAGGATAGAGAGATGGGCCTAGTTTCAAGAGAGTGATGTGGGACTAGGTTCAGGAGAGTGAGGTGGGCCTAGTTTCAGGAGATTGAGGTGGGCCTAGTTTCAAGAGAGTGAGGTGGGCCTGTTTTCAGGAGAGTGAGGTGGGCCTAGTTTCAGGAGAATGAGGTGGGCATAGTTTCAGGACAGTGAGGTGGGCCTAATTTCGAGAGAGTGAGGTAAGCCTAGGTTCAGGAGAGTGAGGTGGGCCTAGGTTCATGAGAGTGAGGTGGGCCTAGTTTCAAGAGAGTGAGGTGGGCCTAGTTTCAGGACAGTGAGGTGGGTCGAGTTTCAGGATAGTGAGGTGTGTCTAGTGTCAGGAGAGTGAAGTGGGTCTAGTGTCAGGAGAGTGAAGTGGGTCTAGTGTCAATAGACTGAGGTGGGTCTAGTGTCAGGAGAGTGAGGTGGGTCTAGTGTCAGGAGAGTGAGGTGGGTCTAGTGTCAGGAGAGTGAGGTGGGTCTAGTGTCAGAAGATTGAGGTAGACCTAGTTTCAGGAGAGTGAGGTGGGCCTAGTTTCAGGAGAGTGAGGGTTGCCTAGTTTCAAGAGAGTGAGGTGGGACTAGTTTCAGGAGAGTGAGGTAGGCTTAGTTTCAGGTGAGTGAGGGGGCCCTAATTTCAAGACAGTGAGGTGGGCCTAGTTTCAGGAGAGTGAGGTGGGCCTAGTTTCAGGAGAGTGAGGTGGGTCTAGCGTCAGGAGAATGAGGTGGATCTAGTGTCAGGAGAGTGAGGTGGATCTAGTGTCAGGAGAGTGAGCTGGGCTTAGTTTCAGGAGAGTGAGCTCTGTCTAGTGTCAGCAGAGTGAGGTGGATCTAGTGTCAGGAGGGTGAGATGGGTCTAGTGTCAGGAGAATGAGGTCTGTCTAGTGTCAGGAGAGTGAGGTGGATCTAGTTTCAGGAGAGTGAGGTGGGCCTAGTTTCACGTGAGCGAGGGGGGCCTAATTTCAGGACAGTGAGATGGGCCTAGTTTCAGGAGAGTGAGGTGGGTCTAGTTTCAGGAGAGTGAGTTGGATCTTGTGTCAGCAGAGTGAGGAGGATCTAGTGTCAGGAGAGTGATGTGGGTCTAGTGTCATGAGACTGAGGTGGGTCTAGTGTCAGGAGAGTGAGGTGGGTCTAGTGTCAGGAAGGTGAGGTGGGTCTAGGGTAAGTAGAGTGAGGTGGGTCTAGTGTCAGGAGATTTAGGTGGGCCTAGTTTCAAGAGAGTGAGGTGGGCCTAGTTTCAGGAGATTGAGGTGGGCCTAGTTTCAAGAGAGTGAGTTGGGCCTATTTTCAGGAGAGTGAGGTGGGCCTAGTTTCAGGAGAGTGAGGTGGGACTAGTTTCAGGACAGTGAGGTGGGCCTAGTTTCGAGAGAGTGAGGAGGGCCTAGTGTCAGGAGAGTGAGGTGGATCTAGTGTCATGAGAGTAAGGTGGGCCTAGTGTCAGGAGAGTGAGGTGGGCCTAGTTTCAGGAGAGTGAGGTGCACGTAGTATCAGGAGAGTGAGGTGGGCCTAGTGTCAGGAGAGTGAGGTGGAGCTAGTGTCAGGAGAGTGAGGTGGGCCTATTGTCAGCAGAGTGAGGTGGAGCTAGTGTCAGGAGAGTGAGGTGGATCAAGTGTCAGAAGAGTAAGGTGGATCTAGTGTCAGGAGAGTGAGGTGGATCTAGTGTCAAGAGAGTGAGGTGGATCTAGTGTCAGGAGAGTGAGGTGGGCCTAGTGTCAGGAGAGTGAGGTGGGCCTAGTGTCAGGAGAGTGAGGTGGGCCTAGTGTCAGGAGAGTGAGGTGGGTCTAGTGTCAGGAGAGTGAGGTGGGCCTAGTGCCAGGAGAGTGAGGTGGGCCTAGTGTCAGGAGATTGAGATGGGCCTAGCGTCAGGAGAGTGAGGTGGGCCTAGTGCCAGGAGAGTGAGATGGGCCTAGTGTCAGGAGAGTGAGGTGGGTCTAGTGTCAGGAGAGTGAGGTGGGTCTAGTGTCAGGAGATTGAGGTAGACCTAGTTTCAGTAGAGTGAGGTGGGCCTAGTTTCAGGGGATTGAGGTGGGCCTAGTTTCACCAGAGTAGAGGGGCCTAGTTTCAGGAGAGTGAGGTGGGCCTAGTTTCAGGAAAGTGAGGGTGGCCTAGTTTCAAGAAAATGAGGTGGGCCTAGTTTCAGTAGAGTGAGGTAGGCTTAGTTTCAGGTGAGTGAGGGGGGCCAAATTTCAGGACAGTGAGATGGGCCTTGTTTCAGGAGAGTGAGGTGGGCCTAGTTTCAGGAGAATGAGGTGGACCTAGTGTCAGAAGAGTGAGGTGGATCTAGTGTCAGGAGATTGAGGTGGATCTAGTGTCAGGAGAGTGAGGAGGGCTTAGTTTCAGGAGAGTGAGGTGGATCTAGTGTCAGGAGAGTGAGGTGGGCTTAGTTTCAGGAGAGTGATATCTGTCTAGTGTCAGGAGAGTGAGGTGGATCTAGTGTCAGGAGGGTGAGGTGGGCCTAGTTTCACGTAAGCGAGGGGGGCCTAATTTCAGGACAGTGAGATGGGCCTAGCTTCAGGAGAGTGAGGTGGTTCTAGTTTCAGGAGAGTGAGTTAGATCTTGTGTCAGGAGAGTGAGGAGGATCTAGTGTCAGGAGAGTGAGGTGGACCTAGTGTCAGGAGAGTGAGGTGGGTCTTGTGTCAGGAGAGTGAGGTGGGTCGAATGTCAGGAGGGTGAGGTGGGCCTAGTTTCAGGACAGTGAGGTGGGTCGAGTTTCAGGATAGAGAGTTGGGCCTAGTTTCAAGAGAGTGAGGTGGGACTAGGTTCAGGATAGAGAGTTGGGCCTAGTTTCAAGAGAGTGAGGTGGGTCTAGTGTCAGGAGAATGAGGTGGGTCTAGTGTCAGGAGAGTGAGGTGGATCTATTTTCAGGAGAGTGAGGTGGGCCTAGTTTCACGTGAGCGAGGGGGGCCTAATTTCAGTACAGTGAGATGGGCCTAGTTTCAGGAGAGTGAGGTGGGTCTAGTTTCAGGAGAGTGAGGTGGACCTAGTGTCAGGAGAGTGAGGTGGGTCTAGTGTCAGGAGAGTGAGGTGGACCTAGTGTCAGGAGAGTGAGGTGGGTCTAGTGTCAGGAGAGTGAGGTGGGTCGAATGTCAGGAGAGTGAGGTGGGCCTAGTTTCAGGACAGTGAGGTGGGTCGAGTTTCAGGATAGAGAGTTGGGCCTAGTTTCAAGAGAGTGAGGTCGGACTAGGTTCAGGAGAGTGAGGTGGGCCTAGTTTCAAGAGAGTGAGGTGCGCCTGTTTTCAGGAGAGTGAGGTGGGCCTAGTTTCAAGAGAGTGAGGTGCGCCTGTTTTCAGGAGAGTGAGGTGGGCCTAGTTTCAGGAGAATGAGGTGGGCGTTGTTTCAGGACAGTGAGGTGGGCCTAGTTTCGAGAGAGTGAGGTAAGCCTAGGTTCAGGAGAGTGAGGTGGGCCTAGTTTCATGAGAGTGAGGTGGGCCTAGTTTCAAGAGAGTGAGGTGGGCCTAGTTTCAGGACAGTGAGGTGGGTCGAGTTTTAGGATAGTGAGGTGTGTCTAGTGTCAGGAGAGTGATGTGGTCTAGTGTCAGTGTCAGGAGAATGAGGTGGATCTAGTGTCAGGAGAGTGAGGTGGATCTAGTGTCAGGAGAGTGAGGTGGGCTTAGTTTCAGGAGAGTGAGGTCTAGTGTCAGGAGAGTGAAGTGGGTCTAGTGTCAGGAGAGTGAGGTGGGTCTAGTGTCAGGAGAGTGAGGTGGGTCTAGTGTCAGAAGATTGAGGTAGACCTAGTTTCAGGAGAGTGAGGTGGGCCTAGTTTCAGGAGAGTGAGGGTGGCCTAGTTTCAAGAGAGTGAGGTGGGCCTAGTTTCAGGAGAGTGAGGTAGGCTTAGTTTCAGGTGAGTGAGGGGGGCCTAATTTCAGGACATTGAGGTGGGTCTAGTGTCAGGAGAATGAGGTGGATCTAGTGTCAGGAGAGTGAGGTGGATCTAGTGTCAGGAGAGTGAGGTGGGCTTAGTTTCAGGAGAGTGAGGTCTGTCTAGTGTCAGGAGAGTGAGGTGGATCTAGTGTCAGGAGGGTGAGATGGGTCTATTGTGAGGAGAATGAGGTCTGTCTAGTGTCAGGAGAGTGAGGTGGATCTAGTTTCAGGAGAGTGAGGTGGGCCTAGTTTCACGTGAGCGAGGGGGGCCTAATTTCAGGACAGTGAGATGAGCCTAGTTTCAGGAGAGTGAGGTGGGTCTAGTTTCAGGAGAGTGAGTTGGATCTTGTGTCAGGAGAGTGAGGAGGATCTAGTGTGAGAAGAGTGAGGTGGACCTAGTGTCAGGAGAGTGAGGTGGGTCTAGTGTCAGGAGAGTGAGGTGGGTCGAATGTCAGGAGAGTGAGGTGTGTCTAGTGTCAGGAGAGTGAAGTGGGTCTAGTGTCAGGAGAGTGAAGTGGGTCTAGTGTCAGGAGACTGAGGTGGGTCGAGTGTCAGGAGAGTGAGGTGGGTCTAGTGTCAGGAAGGTGAGGTGGGTCTAGAGTAAGTAGAGTGAGGTGGGTCTAGTGTCAGGAGATTTAGGTGGGCCTAGTTTCAAGAGAGTGAGGTGGGCCTAGTTTCAGGAGATTGAGGTGGGCCTAGTTTCAAGAGAGTGAGTTGGGCCTATTTTCAGGAGAGTGAGGTGGGCCTAGTTTCAGGAGAGTGAGGTGGGACTAGTTTCAGGACAGTGAGGTGGGCCTAGTTTCGAGAGAGTGAGGAGGGCCTAGGTTCAGGAGAGTGAGGTGGGCCTAATTTCAAGAGAGTGAGGTGGGCCTAGTTTCAAGAGAGTTAGGTGGGCGTAGGTTCAGGAGAGTGAGGTGGGCCTAGCTTCAAGAGAGTAAGGTGGGCCTAGTTTCAGGACAGTGAGGTGGGTCGAGTTTCAGGATAGAGAGTTGGGCCTAGTTTCAAGAGAGTGAGGTGGGACTAGGTTCAAGAGAGTGAGGTGGGCATAGTTTCAGGACAGTGAGATGGGCCTAGTTTCGAGAGAGTGAGGTGGGCCTAGGTTCAGGAGAGTGAGGTGGGCCTAGTTTCATGAGAGTGAGGAGAGCCTAGTTTCAAGAGTGTGAGGTGGGCCTAGTTTCAGGACAGTGAGGTGGGTCGAGTTTCAGGATAGTGAGTTGGGCCTAGTTTCAAGAGAGTGCGGTGGGCCTAGGTTCAGGAGAGTGAGGTGGGCCTAGTTTCAGGAGAGTGAGGTGGGCCTAGTTTCAGGAGAGTGAGGTGGGCCTAGTTTAAGGAGGGTGAGGTGGGCCTAGTTTCAAGAGAGTGAGGTGGGCCTAGTTTCAGGAGAGTGAGGTGGGCATAGTTTCAGGGGAGTGAGGGTCTCCTGGTGTCAGGAGAGTGAGGTGGGCCTAGTTTCAAGAGAGTGATGTGGATCTTGTGTCAGGAGAGTGAGGTGGGTCTAGTGACAGTAGAGTGAGGTGGGTCTAGTGTCAGGAGAGTGAGGTGGGTCTAGTGTCAGGAGACTGAGGTGGGTCTAGGGTCACGAGAGTGAGGTGGGTCTAGTGTCAGGAGAGTGAGGTGGGTCTAGTGTCAGAAGAGTGAGGTGGGTGTAGTGTCAGGAGAGTGAGGTGGGTCTAGTGTCAGGAGAGTGAGGTGGGTCTAGTGTCAGGAGAGTGAGTGGGTCCAGTGTCAGGAGAGTGAGGTGGATCTAGTGTCAAGAGAGTGAGGTGGGTCTAGTGTCAGGAGAGTGAGGTGGATCTAGTGTCAGAAGAGTGAGGTGGGTCTAGTGTCAGGAGAGTGAAGTGAGTCGAATGTCAGGAGAGTGAGGTGTGTCTAGTATCAGGAGAGTGAAGTGGGTCTAGTGTCAGGAGAGTGAGGTGGGTCTAGTGTCAGGAGAGTGAGTTGGGTCTAGTGTCAGAAGAGTGAGGTGGGTCTAGTGTCAGGAAGGTGAGGTGGGTCTAGTGTAAGGAGAGTGAGGTGGGTCTAGTGTCAGGAGATTTAGGTGGGCCTAATTTCAAGAGAGTGATGTAGGCCTAGTTTCAGGAGATTGAGGTGGGCCTAGTTTCAAGAGAGTGAGGTGGGCCTATTTTCAGGAGAGTGAGGTGGGCCTAGTTTCAGGAGAGTGAGGTGGGCCTAATTTCAAGAGAGTGAGGTGGGCCTAGTTTCAAGAGAGTGATGTGGGCGTAGGTCCAGGAGAGTGAGGTGGGCCTAGCTTCAAGAGAGTGAGGTGGGCCTAGTTTCAGGACAGTGAGGTGGGTCGAGTTTCGGGATAGTGAGTTTGGCCTAGTTTCAAGAGATTGAGGTGGGCCTAGGTTCAGGAGAGTGAGGTGGGCCTAGTTTCAGGAGATTGAGGTTGGCCTAGTTTCAAGTGAGTGAGGTGGGCCTGTTTTCAGGAGAGTGAAGTGGACCTAGTTTCAGGAGAGTGAGGTGGGCCTAGTTTCAGGACAGTGAGGTGGCCCTAGTTTCGAGAGAGTGAGGTGGGCCTAGGTTCAGGAGAATGAGGTGGGCCTAGTTTCATGAGAATGAGGTGGGCCTAGTTTCAAGAGAGTGAGGTGGGCGTAGGTTCAGGAGAGTGAGGTGGGCTTAGTTTCAAGAGAATTAGATGGGCCTAGTTTCAGGACAGTGAGGTGGGTCGAGTTTCAGGGTAGTGAGTTGGGCCTAGTTTCAAGAGAGTGCGGTGGGCCTAGGTTCAGGAGAGTGAGGTGGGCCTAGTTTCAGGAGAGTGAGGTGGGCCTAGTTTCAGGAGAGTGAGGTGGGCCTAGTTTCAGGAGAGTGAGGTGGGCCTAGTATTCACCTTGAGTAGTGCAGATATTGAGGACATCACATACGAAAAAACCCTCGGGGCCAGTGATCATGTGGTTCTGAGCTTCGAATACATAGTAGAGTTACAAGTGGAGAGAGAAGCAGGAAGGGCCAGAAGCATGAAGCCAAAATACCAGAAGGGGACTTTGCAGGCATGAAGAATTTCCTGCACAGGGTTCAGTGGGACAGAGAACTGGCAGGGAATTAAGTAAACGAGATGATGGAATATGTGACAACAATAAGCAAGGAAGCTGAGGAGAGGTTTGTACCCAAGGGTATCAGAAATAATGAAAAAGCCAAGATGAGCCCTTGATTTACCCAAAGGTGCAAAAACTAAGTGTGTTAGAGAATGGAAGAAGTATACAAGGCAAAGGACCCAGGAGAATAAGGAGAGTAGTCGTAGAGCCAGAAATGAATATGCACAGGAAAGAAGGGAGGCCCCATGACAATACGAAAGTGACAAGGCAGTGAAAGACAGATATGAACCAAAGCTCTTGTACAGCTACATCAGAAGGAGAACAACAGTCAAGGACCAGACAATCAGGCTGAGGTGGGGAGATCACAAGAAACGACTGAGAAGTGCATGAGGAGCTCAACATGAGATTCAAAGAAGTGTTCACAGAGAAGGGTCTCCAGAGAGACGGAGAGGCGGGGTACACCATCAAGTGCTGGATACAATACATACAACTGAGGAAGAAGTAAAGAGACTGCTAAGTGAGCTAGATACCACAAGGCGATTGGGCAAGATAACATTTCTCCATGGGTCCTGAGAGAGGGAGCAGAGGATTTATGTGTACAACAATCTTCAACACATCTATCGAAACACAGTGACTATCTGAAATATGGACGACAGCACATGTAGTCCCAATTTTAAAAAAAGAGACAGATACGAGGCATTAAACTACAAACCAGTGTCACTGACATGTATAGTAAGCAAGGTCATGGAGAAGATCATCAGAAGAGTGGCAGAGCACCTAGAAAGGAATGAGCCTATCAACGACAGCCAGCACTGTTTCAGTGATGGGAAATCCTGTGTCATAAACGTACTGGAGTTCTATGACAGGGTGACAGCAGTAAGACAAGAGAGAGAAGGGTGGGCAGATTGCATTTTCTTGGATTGTTAGAAAGCGTTTGACACAGTTCTACACAAGAGAGTAGTGCAAAAGTTGTAGCACCAGGCAGGGATAACAAGAAAAGCACTGTAATGGATCAGCGAATACCTGTCAGGAATACAACAGCTGTTTCTTGTATATGTGAACGACATGTCAGAAGGAATAGACCCTGATGTGTCCCTGTTTGCAGATGATGTGAAGTTGATGAGAAGAATTCAATCAGACGAGGACCAGTCAGAACTACAAAGGGATCTGGACGGGGTGCAGGCCTGGTCCAGAAACTGGTTCATGGAGTTTAACCACAGCAAGTGCAAAGTTATGAAGACTGGGGAAGGGCACAGAAGACCACAGACGGAGTACAGTCTAGGGGTCCAGAGACTACAAACCTCACTCAAGGAAAAGGATCTTGGGGTGAGTATAACACCAGGCACATCTCCTGAAACGCACATCAACCAAATAACTGCTGCAGCATATGGGCGCCTAGCAAACCTAAGAACAAGATTCCGACATCTCAATAAGAAATCGTTCAGTACCCTGTACATTGTGTACGTTAGGGCCATATTAGAGTATGCGGCACCAGTTTGGAACCCTCACCTAGCCAAGCACGTAAGGAAAGTAGAGAAAGTGCAAAGGTTTGCAACAAGACTAGTCCCTGACAACACTGGAAGACAGGAGAGATAAGGGGGACATGATAACGACATATAAAATACTGAGAAGAATTGACAAGGTGGACAAAGACAGGATGTCCCAAAGATGGGACACAGCAACAAGGGGACACAGTTGGAAGTTGAAGACACAGATAAATCACAGGGATGTTAGGAAGTATTTCTTCAGTCACAGAGTTGTCAGGAAGTGGAATAATTTGGAAAGTGATGTAGTGAAGGCAGGATCCATACATAGCTTTAAGAAGCGGTACGATAAAGCTCAAGGGGCGGAAAGAGTGATCTATTAGCAACCACTGAAGAGGCGGATCCAGGAGCTGTGACTCGAACCCTGCAACCACAACTAGGTAAGTACACACTCTCTCTCTCATGAAACTGAAAGCGTTTGATAACACTGAAGTTGGTAACTACAGAGACAATGTTCAGTGCCTCATCTCTGACGTCGCAGGAACATAACAAGCCTACGACTCTTCCGCGAGTGAGTCTTAATTGAGAAGTATACTACAGCATACTTGCTGCCATCCCTTCAAGTATACTACAGCATACTTGCTGCCATCCCTTCAAGTATACTACAGCATACTCTCTGCCATCCCTTGAAGTAGTGCAAGACGAGTTGAAGTGGAAAATGACCCTTTTGTATTCCTCTTCTAGGATCATCACAACAAATATTTTTTTCAAGAAATTTATATAATTATGTCTCTTTATTGCTAAATAATAAATATTATGCTCATTTAATTCCAGCAATATCAGTTCTTGCTGGGAGGAACAACCTGCTACCTGGAGTGTGTTCCGGGGGTCAATGCCCCCGGTTCATGACCTGGCCTCGCCGTGGATCACGGCCTGATTAACCGGGTTGTTAATTGCAGAGAGGGAGCATCCAGTCGACAGGTCCCTTACCTCTTGCATCCTATCTGGGCAGAATAAGGGAGACAATATAGTGCCACTATATGTAAATTAACCCTGGACAGCCTTCCCCCAACCATCGTCAAGACAATATCCTCGGAATATCAACATGGCGCCTTCCTCCTCACACTTATTATCCCGTCCTATGATTCTTGTGGTTTGCTTAACATGTTGTCTCTTTTATCCTCCTCCTAACAATGGTGTTTCTTCTTCTCTGGGAATCTCTTCTTACTGTTCCTCCTCCTCCTTATCATTTTTGTCACGTAGCTTGTCTAAATGGGAGCGTCGCCGACGATTCAGACATGTGTATGCTGGAAGGAACGAGCAGTGTGGACAATGAGGCAGCTGTTGCGTGTCTCAAGATCGTGCAGAAACACAGATAACCAAAATGATACCTATTACTTAAAATATATATATATATATATATATATATATATATATATATATATATATATATATATATATATATATATATATATATACATATATACATATACATATATACATATATATACATATATATACATATATATACATTATATATATATATATATATATATATATATATATATATATATGTCGTGCCGAATAGGCAGAACTTGCGATCTTGGCTTAAATAGCAACGCTCATCTTGCCATATAGGACAAGCGAAAATTTGTGTATGCAATAATTTCGCCAAAATCATTCTGAACCTAACGAAAAAAATATATTTCACTGTGTTTATTTAGTATTAAATTATTGTAAACAAATCTAAAATATATTTAGTTGAGTTAGGCTAAAATAAATTGTTCTTGTTATAATAAGGTTAGGTAAGTTTTCTAAGTTACTTTTAGTGCAAAATTAAAAAAAATTACATAAACATTAATGGAAAAAATATATCTTTAAACGTATAAGAGAAAATTTTAGAAAGAAATTAATTTTAAATGAGTTCTTGCTAATTGACCAGTTTTACATATTCGGCACGACATATATATATATATATATATATATATATATATATATATATATATATATATATATATATATATATATATATATATATATATATATATATATATATATATATATATATATATATATATATATATATATATATATATATATATGTCGTGCCGAATATGTAAAACTGGTCAATTAGCAAGAACTCATTTAAAATTAAGTCCTTTCTAAAATTTTCTCTTATACGTTTAAAGATATATTTTTTTCATTAATGTTGATGTAAAAATTTATAATTTTGCACCAAAAGGAACTTAAAAAACTTACCTAACCTTATTATAACAAGAACAATTTATTTTAGCCTAACCCAACTAAATATATTTTAGATTTGTTTACAATAATTTAATACTAAACAAACACAGTGAAATATATTTTTTTTCGTTAGGTTCAGAATGATTTTGACGAAATTATTGCATACACAAATTTTCACTTGTCCTATATGGCAAGATGAGCGTTGCTATTTAAGCCAAGATCGCAAGTTCTGCCTATTCGGCACGACATATATATATATATATATATATATATGTCGTGCCGAATATGTAAAACTGGTCAATTAGCAAGAACTCATTTAAAATTAAGTCCTTTCTAAAATTTTCTCTTATACGTTTAAAGATATATTTTTTTCATTAATGTTAATGTAAAAAATTTTAATTTTGCACCAAAAGAATCTTAGAAAACTTACCTAACCTTATTATAACAAGCGCAATTTATTTTAGCCTAACCTAACTAAATATATTTTAGATTTGTTTACAGTAATTTAATACTAAACAAACACAGTTAAATATATTTTTTTCGCTAGGTTAAGAATAATTTTGGCGAAATTATTGCATACACAAATTTTCGCTTGTCCTATATGGCAAGATGAGCGTTGCTATTTAAGCCAAGATCGCAAGTTCTGCCTATTCGGCACGACATATATATATATATATATATATATATATATATATATATATATATATATATATATATATATATATATATATATATATATATATATATATATATATATATATATATATATATATATATATATATATATATATATATATATATATATATATATATATATATATATATATATATATATATATATATATATATATATATATATTTATATATATATATATCTGGCACCTCTGTCAGAGAGAGGCTGTGGGCATCCTGCTCTGTGTTTTTGGCACAATATCGTCTAATCAAGAACACCTACCAGGATTATTATCAACAGGCTGGTGTGTGAATATCTGCTGCTCGTGTTGGAAAGGGCCAGAAGACTCTGCGTTTCGTCTCTTCCTTCAGAATCAAGAAAAGTGTTGTGTATGTGAATTCAGTGAGGGAACATAACGGTCACCATGGGTAGGTGAGGTCAGTGAGGGAAGGCCTAATGGAGGAGGAGGAGGAGGAGGAGGAGGCGGAGGTTGAGGGGTAATACTGTCTCCCCCCCTTCCCCAAACAGGCGCACATACACCGTGTGCTCGTGTTACAACAATGGAGTGTTTGTTCACCGTGTGTATAGTGTATATAGTGTGTAGTGCGTAGTATGAGCATGGTATGCACATAGCACGTGTAGTGTATAGCGGCGTGTCGTTTATAATGGGGGCTGTGCACAAAGCATAGTGGTGTATAACAGGTGCACAGAGAATAGTGGCGTATAGTAACAGGTGCACAGAGCATTGAGGTGTATAGTGACTTGTCCTGGGAGGGAGTGAGTGCCCTACTCCGCCTCATCACACATCTTCCACCCCTCCCTTTCCTCCACCGCCCACCACAAGGAGGGGAGACCCCTCTCCTCCCCCTACCACCACCATGAACTATATGCGGTATGTGCCATGCGCCATTTTCTCTTCAGCCTGGGCTTACCACACAGTTTGAGGTATGGCAGATGATGAAGCCAGCCAGCCACAAAGCCAGGGAAACAGTGCACCCAACAATGAAAGAAGAGGCACATGTCAGGTGTGCGGAGAGTTTCGAGCACGCAACAGGAATGGTCGCATTCGTGCACACAATGGGTGTGCGGGATCACATATGCCCCCAGCAGAGAGCAGCCCACAGCCTCCACAGGCAGATGACAATTCCAATGGCAACCTCCTCACTTGCGATAACCTTCTGTTGGCATTCAAATCCACTGCTAACAGTACCCTATCCCACATCCCTAAAGCGGCTTGCCCATATGCAGCAGGGAAATTCACAGACCTTCTTAAGCAGGTGAATGGAGGTTCCACCAACTTAGAAGCCCGAGGCACCATCCAAGCATGGCGCAACCTGCTCCTGTTCGGCAATGTCTGTCTTGCAGTTCCTGAGAGACGAGGCAAACTGCTAACCACGTCAGTTATCAAGGCAGTGCGCAACTACCCAAGAACGGATAATTGTGTCCCTCTGCCCCATCATCGCAGGAATCACAAAGGTAGACCCAAGAAAAGCCCCACTGAAAACGAGAAAATTTGCGCACAGGTTAGCAAAAAAATTGAAGAAGGTAACACAGTGGGAGCAATCCGAATAATTACAAGTGACGACACTGTAGCCCCCAAAGATGAGACCACAGCCCAAGCACTAAGAGACAAGCATCCAACCAGGGACACCATAACCATCAACAACAACCCTGAGGAAGACCCCATCACTGAACAATTAATTTTGCCTGAATCGGAAGTCTATAAGGCGATCGTGTCATTTCCTGCAGGATCTGCAGGAGGTTACACTGGAATTCGACCTCAGCACCTCAAGGAGATGGTAAATCCAGTACTCGGTGCATCTGCATCACTTCTTCTCACCGAGTTAACAACTTTCGTCAACAACTGCCTGGCTGGGCGAATCCCAGAAGAAGTTAAACCTTTCTTTTTCGGAGCCTCACTGTGTGCGTTGAAGAAGAAGGATGGGGGAATCAGACCCATTGCGGTTGGAAACACTCTTCGCCGTCTCGTGGCCAAAGCAGCAGTAAGAAACATTCGCCTAGAAGCTGCCAGTTTACTCCAGCCACACCAACTGGGCTTTGGGGTCCCTCAAGGCAGTGAAGCTGCAGCTCATGCGGCAAGGGCCTACATCAGGGACCTACCAGAAGACAAGGCTGTAGTCAAACTTGATTTTAGAAATGCCTTTAATATGGTAAAGAGAGATGCTGTCTTGCCAGCTGTTCGGGATTGCTTCCCCAGTCTTTTTCCCTTCATCTCAGCTGGCTACAGCAAACCCTCAATTCTTTTGTTTGGAGAACATGAAATTCAATCATCAGAAGGTGTTCAGCAGGGTGACCCACTAGCTCCGCTTCTCTTCTGCTTGGCAGTAAGAGAACTAACTTCCAGCCTATGCAGCGAGCTCAACATCTGGTACCTGGATGATGGCACTCTGGCAGGTACTGAAGAGTCCCTCGTAGGGGACCTACAACTGGTGAAAACACAGGGAGAAGACTTGGGACTCATCCTCAATCCCTCCAAGTGTGAAATCATCACAGCGAACCAGGAAATAATCAATGCTGTGCGAAGAATCCTCCCAGAAGTCTCTACTACCACTCCGTCCAACAGTACCCTCCTGGGAGCACCGCTGGGTCA
>NC_091301.1:57952341-58022341 GCF_038502225.1 Cherax quadricarinatus | reverse complement strand
ATAAACCTTCACCTCTCTCTTACCTAATGCTTCTATTCTACTTGTATCCCATCTACCTTTTACTCTCAGTGTAGCTACAACTAAAAAGTGATCTGATATATCTGTGGCCCCTCTATAAACATGTACATCTTGAAGTCTACTCAACAGTCTTTTATCTACCAATACATAATCCAACAAACTACTGTTATTTCGCCCTACATCATATCTTGTATACTGATTAATCCTCTTTTTCTTAAAATATGTATTACCTATAACTAAACCCCTTTCTATACAAAGTTCAATCAAAGGGCTCCCATTATCATTTACACCTGGCACCCCAAACTTACCTACCACACCCTCTCTAAAAGTTTCTCCTACTTTAGCATTCAGGTCACCTACCACAATTACTCTCTCACTTGGTTCAAAGGTTCCTATACATTCACTTAACATCTCGCAAAATCTCTCTCTTTCTCCTCTACATTCCTCTCTTCTCTAGGTGCATACACGCTTATTATAACCCACTTTTCACATCCAACCTTTACCTTAATCCATATAATCCTTGAATTTACACATTCATATTCTCTTTTCTCCTTCCATAACTGATCCTTCAACATTACTGCTACCCCTTCCTTAGTTCTAACTCTCTAAGATACTCCATATTTAATCCCACTTATTTCTCCCCTCCGAAACTCCCCTACCCCCTTCAACTTTGTTTCGCTTAGGGCCAGGGCATCCAACTTCTTTTCATTCATAACATCAGCAATCATCTGTTTCTTGTCATCCGCACTACATCCACGCACATTCAAGCATCCCAGTTTTATAAAGTTTTTCTTCTCTTTTTTTAGTAAATGTCTACAGGAGAAGGGGTTACTAGCCCATTGCTCCCGGCATTTTAGTCGCCTCAAACGACACGCATGGCTTACGGAGGAAAGATTCTTTTCCACTTCCCCATGGACAATAGAAGAAATAAAGAAGAACAAGAGCTATTTAGAAAAAGGAGAAAAACCTAGATGTATGTATATATATATATGCATGTGCGTGTCTGTGAAGTGTGACCAAAGTGTAAGTAGGAGTAGCAAGATATCTCTGTTATATAGCGTGTTTATGAGACAGAAAAAGACACCAGCAATCCTACCATCATGCTAAACAGTTACAGGTTTCTGTTTCACAGTCATCTGGCAGGACGGTAGTACTTCCCTGGGTGGTTGCTGTCTACCATCCTACTATCTATAGATAGTATATGTATACATATATGTATATATATATACATATATATATATATATATATATATATATATATATATATATATATATATATATATATATATATATATATATATATATATATATGTGTGTGTGTGTGTGTGTGTGTGTGTGTGTGTGGTGGCGAATTTGTAAGACTGGTCAATTAGCAAGAACTCATTTAAAATTAAGTCCATTCTAAAATTTTCTCTTATACGTTTAAAGATATATTTTTTCATTAATGTTAATGTAAAAATTTATAATTTTGCACCAAAAGGAACTAAGAAAATTACCTAACCTTATTAAAACAAGCGCAATTTATTTTAGCCTAATCCAACTAAATATATTTTAGATTTGTTTACAATAATTTAATACTAAACAAACACATTGAAATATATTTTTTTTCGTTAGGTTCAGAATGATTTTGGCGAAATTATTGCATACACAAATTTTTGCTTGTCCTATATGGCAAGATGAGCGTTGCTATTTAAGCCAAGATCGCAAGTTCTGCCTATTCGGCACGACATATATATATATACATACACACACACACACACACACACACACACACACACACACACACACATATATATATATATATATATATATATATATATATATATATATATATATATATATATATATATATATATATGTATATATATACACATATATATATATATATATATATATATATATATATATATATATATATATATATATATATATATATATATATATATATATATATATATATGTCGTGCCGAATATGTAAAACTGGTCAATTAGCAAGAACTCATTCAAAGTTAAGTCCTTTCTGAAATTTTCTCTTATACGTTTAAAGATATATTTTTTTCATTATTGTTCATGTAAAAATTTTAAATTTTGCACCAAAAGAATCTTAGAAAACTTACCTAACCTTATTATAACAAGAGCAATTTATTTTACCCTAACCCAACTAAATATATTTTAAATACGTTTACAATAATTTAGTACTAACCAAACACAATCAAATATATTTTTTTCGTTAGGTTCAGAATGATTTTGGCGAAATTATTGCATACACAAATTTTCACTTGTGCTATATGGCAAGATGAGCGTTGCTATTTAAGCCAAGATCGCAAGTTCTGCCTATTCGGCACGACATATATATATATATATATATATATATATATATATATATATATATATATATATATATATATATATAATATATCTATATATATATATATAATATATATATATAAATATATATATATATATAATATATATATATTTAATATATATATATATAATATATATATATAGATATATTCCACCTCTGGTGTAAATTGTGGGACCCATAGCCTCGGAGAAGTGAATAAAAAGGCTTGAAGGAAGAATAATTGGATTTCTTCCTGAAGCCGTTTGAATATTCCACTTCCCCTACCACACCATCGTTTCATTTTTTTTTTTTACTAATAGGAATATTTTATTACATAATATGGTACAGAAGATTTAAGAGATACATTGTTGATATAAAGGTGGCATATAAGGTACATGTTGTTACGTGTGTATCACCGATTATAAGGCGAAAATCTCATCCAGCTCCTCAGAGCTGGGGCGTGTGCCCAAAATACAGCAGGCATTACCCCTTTGAACAGCCGCACTGAGCCGCTGGAACAGAAAACTAGCTGCCCTGGGATCCCTAGTTACCCTGATGGGTCTTTTTCCCAGCTCCTTAATGAATTTAGATGCATTCTTTCCCCATGAGCCAAGGGTCTCTGAGCATATGGGAACAAACATATAGTGAAGGGCAAGTTCTCCATATTTTCTAGACTTTTGGGTCTCCCTGAAGCTGGCAGCTGCCCCTCCTTCCTCCCTGGTGTATTGGAGATAGGTACCAGCCAAGGTAGATGCACATGTATAGTCCCACACCACCTGCTTCCCGTCTGTCCAGGATAAAAGGGTGATACCATCTGGACGCTTCTGGCTGCCATCAGATCTGCATAGCTGGGGTGGCTCCCTTACTGCTGGGCATCCGGCTGTTTTGAGGCTCCTCTTCATAATGTTATCAACCTCCTCATGTCTTGCAATCTTTCCCTCGGATTTACGGCACACAAGACCATGGTACCCGAATCGGTCTGCTGCTTCACTGACAAGAATATGGGCGGCAAGTCGAAGGGCAACACCGATGCGGAAGGTCTGTGGGTCGAGACGTATGCCAAGGCTGGAGTTGGGAACAGCCAACATAAAGTCCCCTGCATGAGGGGCTCTCACTGCCAGGAGGCGGGCTCTATCCTTCCCTGACACACTCTGAAGCATTGTTGAGGCTATATTTTCCGCTATTGGACCATCCCAGTGCGATTGTTTGTAGTTGTTGGGAGGAGCAGGTCTGGTTTCAGAGCCCGTTAGATCATCCCAGTTCATGGCTCCGTCAATGAACTTTTGGTCCTGGACTCCAATCTTGTCCCTAGAACGTTCAGGGAGAATCGCTGCTACAAGCTCTCTGGATGCAATACATGAGGACAGAAAAGCAGGTAGCGCAATCTGTAATGACTTGCGGACACTAATGCCTCCTAGACTGACTGGAAGTGTAGCTTGGTTCCACTGCCCGTCTTCTAGAGTAAGGTTAAGTACTTCCGTAAAAATCTGCCTCAGGATACTGTCATATTCGTGCTGTATAGGGTTATCATATGAAGGTGCACATCTTAGGAAATATGTCAACCTGGGCAAACTCAAGCACTTTGTGAGAAGGTACAAGGCATCGTGGGTGTCCAGATTGCCTATTCGTTGTTCCATTCTCCTTAACTCTTCCAATTTCTTCCTGAGAATTGTGTCAATGGCATTGCTTCCCAGAGGTGCTCCTAGCAAGACACTATTTGTGGGGGCAATGACTGCTGCTCATGGTAGTTTTGATCTCACTGCATTTATCACTTGTTGACTGACTGAGATGATTTCACATTTGGATGGATTCAGGATGAGACCCATTTCCTGTCCCCGTGTCATTACCTGTGTAAGATCATCTAGTAGGGACTCCTTTGTACCTGCTAGTGTGCTATCATCTAGAAACCAGATATTTAGCTCACTGGTCAGTCTGACTGTGATTTCCCTAACTGCTATACAGAAGAGAAATGGTGCAAGAGGATCTCCTTGTTGGACACCCTCCGATGATGTGATTTCATGCTCTCCAAAGAGAAGCATTCATTCCTTGCTATACCCAGCGGAAACAAAAGGAAAGAGACCAGGGAAATGTTCTTGTACTGCTGCTAATACCACGTCTCTTTTCAGGAGATTAAATGCATTCTTGAACTCTAATTTTACCACTGCATTGTCCTCAGGTAGGTTGTTAAGATACGCCCTTGTTGCATGAACCGCTGCTTCACTTCCTTGAGAGACCCCAAAGCCAAGCTGGTTTGGTTGAAGCATCATGACTGCCTGTGCACGAATACTTCGGACAGCAGCTTTGGATACGAGGCGGCGTAACGTGTTGCCTACTGCAATTGGCCGAATTCCTCCATCCTTCTTTTTAAGTGCACAAAGTGTTGCACAAAAAAGGAAAGGTCTAATTTCATCAGCAATCAGATCAGCCAAGGAATTGTTGACGAACCTTGTGATCTCTGAAGGCAGTGTCTCTGTAATTTCCCCAATAACTGGATAAACTATTTCCTTTAATGCTGTGGCCTTATTCCAGTGTAACCCCAGCAGATTATTATTATTATTATTATAATCAAGGGGGAAGCGCTAAACCCGGAGGATTATACAGCGCCTGGGGGGGGGGATGTGGAAGGCATTCAGGCTTAATTCGGGGAACTGGAGCACAGATCCAATTCCCTAAATCAAGAGCCCCTCACCAACATCAAGGAACCTTCCTTGAGGGGAACCCCAGCAGAGCCAGATGAGAACGACATTATTGCTTTGTAAATGTGAGTCTGCCACAATCAATGGTTCCACAGTGGAGACTGAGGTGTTGGAACTGTTGGTGCCCCTGGTTTTCCTGGCAGGGTGCTTTCCTCTAAGTGCTTCAGCAGTGTCAGCATCCCTGGGGGGGCAACTGTGTCTTCACAGGTAATAATTCTGATTGCCCCCACTGGTGAGGGGCTGGGAGGGGAAGGGGAAAACTTTCCCTGGGAACTGGGTGGGGGAGGCACTGGTATTTAGGTGGAGAAGGCGCAGGTTGTTGAGTAGGGTTATCCCGGGGAGTACAAGTCAATACACATGGACTTGCACACTATATATTGTTCACACTGTTTTACAATACACGTAACATTATTTGTTTCCCATGTACAATATGAAAAATGTGGGTATGGGCACTGCTGAAC
Organism: Cherax quadricarinatus; assembly: GCF_038502225.1. Taxonomy (NCBI): domain Eukaryota; kingdom Metazoa; phylum Arthropoda; class Malacostraca; order Decapoda; family Parastacidae; genus Cherax; species Cherax quadricarinatus. The sequence goes on along the minus strand of NC_091301.1, from coordinate 58,016,819 downwards.
CAATGTGTTCACTCACCATCTAGTTACACATCCCACCTCTTCCACCCACCTCCGTGGCGTGGGGGAGGATGCACTGACTGGTCACTCCCTCGTTAACATTAATCCTACATTATTTTTCCATAACATATGCCTCTAAATAGTCCATGCATCGACACAATCATTTCTAAGTTAACTGGAAGCATGGTGCATGGTGCTGGAGATAGATGTTTTTATAAGAGCTTTTCAAGGTTTATATATACGATAATCTTGGCCGGTACTCATACACAGTGTAGGCCTTATTCTCCCCCACCTCCACTGGCCGTCTTCCCCACTACTACCTCTAACCAACATTCACAAACTGCACAACACTTCCACAATTTACATTGAAACGGTGCACTGAAATGTCTTCTCGCTTCACTGGAATCTTCCCAGAGTATTCACAATAAGTCCTGTTCAGTGTTAACCTGGTCAGCCTCCTTGATCCGGAGTTATAATTGAAAATCCGGCAGCTAGCCCGCCACACGTTTTGCCATGCCAGCGCATGGCATATATTGTTGATGGAAATGTTTCGGAAAAGTTGAAACCACCAAAGTGTTGCAATAATCTCATATTCAATATAGACAATTTAAGACATCAGTCATAGTATAAAGGTAAACAATACCGACAAGTTGATGAGTAAGACACATGTGGAACATTTAGGTGTTTTTATTCCCAAAACTAACTCCTGCACATGTGTCTTACTTATCAAGAAAACAATGGATTCTTGACTTCATCACTTCTACAAAAGTCATCACTTGTGATTGTGACAAAGGCGCCTGATAAATGAAGATAAATATCAATGGAGCCAGATAGACTCTCACCAGGGGTTTCAGTGGACTGAATTGAGGACCCAGGAGGATCTTATCCTTACACTACAAAAGTCAACTTTAAAAAATAAACAAGGAAAAATGGTGAATTTTACCCACATATTCCTAAAATATTGTAACAATATACATGAGTGGGTGTGGGTGGGTGTGGGTGGGTGTGAGTGGGTGAGGGTGGGTGTGAGTTGGACCTGATTAGCTTGTGCTACCAGGTCGGTTGCTGTGTCCATCCCTTAAGTCAAGGTGACTTGACCTGACTAGGTTGGGTGCATTGGCTTAAGCCGGTAGGAGACTTGGACCTGCCTCGCATGGGCCAGTAGGCCTGCCGCAGTGTTCCTTCGTTCTTATGATCTTAACAAATATGGTAACAAAATATTACAAATTTATCAAATCCACAAAATATATTTACCTCATAAGAAATATTAAACTTATAAATTTATACATGAACCAACTTTTTTTATTTTTTTGCAATATGTTTCCCAACATTTTCACAATTTTTGGGTTTTAAAAATATTTTTAAAAATTTTTGAAATTAAAAAAAAAATATGATATTTTAGGTCGGAAATCTTTAACTTACGAATAGAAAAAAATAGTGGAATTAAATTCTGGTAAGAAGGAATTTCCGAAATATTGAAAAAATATAAGAAATGAAAGAGAATCCGGTTAACTGAATAACTATTGTGGGAACAATGTTACCAGTGGAATGTTGCAATGTTACCAGTGGAGTGTTACAGTGTTACCAGTGGAGTGTTCCAATGTTACCAGTGGAGTGTTACCAGTGGATTGTTCCAATGTTACCAGTGGAGTGTTACAGTGTTACCAGTGGAATGTTACAATGTTACGAGTGGAGTGTTACAGTGTTACCAGTGGAGTGTTCCAATGTTACCAGTGGAGTGTTACAATGTTACCAGTGGAGTGTTAAAATGTTACCAGTGGAGTTTTATAGTGTTAGCAGTGGAATGTTACAATGTCACAAATGGAATGTTGCAATGTTACCAGTGGTGTGATACAATGTTACCAGTGGAGTGTTACAGTGTTGTCAATGGAATGTTACAAATGGAATGTTGCAATGTTACCATTGGAGTGTTACAATGTTACCAGAGGAGTGTTACAATGTTACCAGTGGAGTGTTACAATATTACCAATGGAGTGTTAAAATGTTACCAGTGGAGTGTTCCAATGTTACCAGTGGAATGTTACAATGTTGCCAGTGGAATGTTACAATGTTACCAGTGGAGTGTTAAAATGTTACCAGTGGAGTTTTATAGTGTTACCAGTGGAATGTTACAATGTTACAAATGGAATGTTGCAATGTTACCAGTGGAGTGATACAATGTTACCAGTGGTGTGTTACAATGTTAAAAATGGAATGTTACAATGTTACCAGTGGAGTGTTACAGTGTTACCAGTGGAATGTTACAATGTTAAAAATGGAATGTTACAATGTTACCAGTGGAGTGTTACAATTTTACCAGTGGAATGTTACAATGTTACCAGTGGAATGTTACAATGTTGCCAGTGGAGTGTTAGAATGTTACCAGTGGAGTGTTACAGGGTTACCAGTGGAATGTTACAATGTTACCAGTGGAATGTTACAATGTTACGAGTGGAGTGTTACTATGTTACCAGTGGAGTGCTACAATGTTACCAGTGGAATCTTTGAATGTTACAAGTGGAATGCTACAATGTTACCAGTGGAATGTTACAATGTTACCAGTGGAGTGTTACTATGTTACCAATGGAGTGTTACAATGTTATCAGTCGAGTGTTACAGTTTTACCAGTGGAACGTTAAAATGTTACCAGTGGAGTGTTACAGTTTTACCAGTGGAATGTTCCAATGTTACCAGTAGAGTGTGTTACAGTGTTACCAGTGGAATCTTTCAATATTACAAGTGGAATGTTACAATGTTACCAGTGGAATGTTACAATGTTACCAGTGGAATGTTACATTGTTACCAGTGGAGTGTTACAAAGTTACCAGTGGAGTGCAAACAGTGTTACCAGTGGAATGTTACAATGTTACCAGAGGAGTGTTACAGTGTAATCAGTAGAGTGTTACAATGTTACCAGTGGAGTGTTACAGTGTAATCAGTAGAGTGTTACAATGTTACCAGTGGAAAGTTACAATATTACCAGAGGAATATTACAATATTACCAGTGGAGTCATACAGTGTTACCAGTGGAATGTTACAATGTTACCATTGGAATTTTACAATGTTACCAGTGGAATCTTGCAATGTTAGCAGTGGAGTGTTACAATGTTACCGGTGGAGTGTTGCAATGTTACTAGTGAAGTGTTACAATATTACCGGTGAAGTGTCACAGTATTACCAGTGGAGTGTTACAATGTTACCAGTGGAGTGTTACAATGTTACCAGTTTAGTGTTACAATGTTACCAGTGGGGTGTTACAGTATTTCCAGTGGAGTGTTACAATGTTACCAGTGGAGTGTTACAATGTTACCAGTGGAGTGTTACAGTATTACCAGTGGAGTGTTACAATGTTTCCAGTGGAGTGTCACAGTGTTACCAGTGGAGTGTCATAGTGTTACCAGTGGAGTGTCACAATGTTACCAGTGGAGTGTCACAGTGTTACCAGTGGAGTGTCACAGTATTACCAGTGGAGTGTTACAATGTTACCAGTGGAGTGTCACATTGTTACCAGTGGAGTGTCACAGTGTTACCAGTGGAGTGTCACAGTGTTACCAGTGGAGTGTCACAATGTTACCAGTGGAGTGTCACAGTGTTACCAGTGGAGTGTCACAGTATTACCAGTGGAGTGTTACAATGTTACCAGTGGAGTGTCACAGTGTTACCAGTGGAGTGTCACAGTGTTACCAGTGGAGTGTCACAGTGTTACCAGTGGAGTGTCACAGTGTTACCAGTGGAATGACACAGTGTTACCAGTGGAGTGTCACAGTGTTACCAGTGGAGTGTCACAGTGTTACCAGTGTAATGACACAGTGTTACCAGTGAAGTGTCACAGTGTTACCAGTGGAGTGTCACAGTGTTACCAGTGGAATGACACAGTGTTACCAGTGAAGTGTCACAGTGTTACCAGTGGAGTGTCACAGTGTTACCAGTGGAATGACACAGTGTTACCAGTGGAGTGTCACAGTGTTACCAGTGGAATGACCCAGTGTTACCAGTGGAGTGTTTTGATTTATTTTGCTTTAATAAGTCTATCTGTTTGATTAACATATTCCTTGTGACTCCGATGTTATATAATTTATCTTCCTCAGACCCACTATGAAAATTTATTGTTGGGATATTGTTAGTGTCTTCCTATATGAAAATTGAGTAATAATAAAGGTCTTTAATTGATTTGCTGTTAGTGATAAAATTGCAGTAAGGTTTCCGTCTTCATCTTTCCAAAGTGCAAAGCATGTCACTGCAGAGAGTCTGCAAGGATGTCACTGCAGAGAGTCTGCAAGGATGACACTGCAGAGAGTCTGCAAGGATGTCACTGCAGAGAGTCTGCAAGGATGACACTGCAGAGAGTCTGCAAGGATGACACTGCTGAGAGTCTGCAAGGATGACACTGCAGAGAGTCTGCAAGGATGACACTGCAGAGAGTCTGCAAGGATGTCACTGCAGAGAGTCTGCAAGGATGTCACTGCAGAGAGTCTGCAAGGATGACACTGCAGAGAGTCTGCAAGGATGACACTGCAGAGAGTCTGCAAGGATGGCACTGCTGAGAGTCTGCAAGGATGACACTGCAGAGAGTCTGCAAGGATGTCACTGCAGAGAGTCTGCAAGGATGACACTGCAGAGAGTCTGCAAGGATGACACTGCAGAGAGTCTGCAAGGATGACACTGCAGAGAGTCTGCAAGGATGACACTGCAGAGAGTCTGCAAGGATGACACTGCAGAGAGTCTGCAAGGAAGACACTGCAGAGAGTCTGCAAGGATGACACTGCAGAGAGTCTGCAAGGATGTCACTGCAGAGAGTCTGCAAGGATGTCACTGCAGAGAGTCTGCAAGGATGTCACTGCAGAGAGTCTGCAAGGATGACACTGCAGAGAGTCTGCAAGGATGGCACTGCTGAGAGTCTGCAAGGATGGCACTGCTGAGAGTCTGCAAGGATGACACTGCAGAGAGTCTGCAAGGATGACACTGCAGAGAGTCTGCAAGGATGACACTGCAGAGAGTCTGCAAGGATGGCACTGCTGAGAGTCTGCAAGGATGACACTGCAGAGAGTCTGCAAGGATGACACTTCAGAGAGTCTGCAAGGATGACACTGCAGAGAGTCTGCAAGGATGTCACTGCAGAGAGTCTGCAAGGATGTCACTTCAGAGAGTCTGCAAGGATGTCACTGCAGAGAGTCTGCAAGGATGACACTGCTGAGAGTCTGCAAGGATGACACTGCAGAGAGTCTGCAAGGATGACACTGCAGAGAGTCTGCAAGGATGACATTGCAGAGAGTCTGCAAGGATGTCACTGCAGAGAGTCTGCAAGGATGGCACTGCAGAGAGTCTGCAATAATAGCACTGCAAAGAGTCTACAAGGATAGCACTGCTGAGAATCGGCAAGGATGGCACTGCTGAGAGTCTGCAAAGATGGCTCTGCAGAGAATCTGTGAAGTTTGCACTGCAGAGAGCCTGCAAGGATGGCACTGCAGAGTGTGTACAAGGATGGCACTGCAGAGAGTCTGCAAGGATGACACTGCAGAGAGTCTGCAAGGATGACACTGCAGAGAGTCTGCAAGGATGACACTGCAGAGAGTCTGCAATAATAGCACTGCAAAGAGTCTACAAGGATAGCACTGCTGAGAATCGGCAAGGATGGCACTGCTGAGAGTCTGCAAAGATGGCTCTGCAGAGAATCTGTGAGGTTTGCACTGCAGAGAGCCTGCAAGGATGGCACTGCAGAGTGTGTACAAGGATGGCACTGCAGAGAGTCTGCAAGGATAACACTGCAGGGAGTGTACAAGTACATCATTGCAGAGAGTCTGCGAGGATGGCACTGTAGAGAGTGTAAAGAATAGCTTGATTTCGTCTTTTCACTGTTAATCAGTGAGCGTAACGAAGTTATTTCCGCCCACTGGACGCTGATTAAGACACATGAGCAACACTCGGGGTATCTTGACTGAGGAAACGTTTCACCCAACCAATGGCCATCCAACCAATTTGCTCTCTTTTTACACTGCTTCACCACTCTCTTAACCTCTCTTTTTCTCTCCATATACTCTTCCCTCTTTGCATCACTTCTACTTTGTAAAAACCTCTCATATGCTAACTTTTTCTCCCTTTACATCATCATTCCACCAATCGCTCTTCTTTCCCTCCCGCACCCACTTTCCTGTAACCACAAACTTCTGCTGAACACTCTAACATTACATTCTTAAACCAACCCCTACATCTTCGACCCCATTGCCTATACTCTCACTAGCCCATCTATCCTCCAATAGTTGTTTATATCTTAATCTAACTGCCTCCTCTTTTAGTTTATAAACCTTCACCTCTCTCTTACTTGATGCTTCTATTTTCCTTGTATCCCATCTATCTTTTACTCTCACCGTAGCTACAACTAAAAAGTGATCTGATATAACTGTGGCCCCTCTATAAACATCTACATCCTGAAGTCTACTCAACAGTCTTTTATCTACCAGTACGTAGTCCAACAAACTACTGTCATTACGCCCTACATCATATCTTGTATATTTATTTATCCTCTTTTTCTTAAATATGTATTACCTTTAACTAAACCCCTTCCTATACAAAGTTCAATCAAAGGGCTCCTATTATCATTTACACCTGGCACCCCAAACTTACCTACCACACCCTCTCTAAATGTTTCTCCTACTTTTGCATTTAGGTTCCCTACCACAATTACTCTCTCACTTGGTTCAAAGGTTCCTATACATTCGCTTAACATCTCTCTCTCTCTCTCCTCTACACTCTTTTCTTCTCCAGACGCAGTTTTCGCATCCAACCCTTATTTTAATTCACATAATCCTTGAATTTACCCATTTATATTCCCTCTTCTCCTTCCATAACTGATCCTTCAACATTATTGCCACCCCTTCCTTAGCTCTAACTCTCTCAGGTACTCCCCTACCCCCTTCAGCTTTGTTTCGGTTAGGGCCAGGACATCCAACTTCTTTTCATTCATAACATCAGCAATGTATATTTCACCTATGTATGTTAATTCACACCCTCCACCGGAGATAGTATAAACCTCTGCGTTAACTGGCTTATTGTTCTTCATTTTCGTCCTAGTCGGATCTTCAATATAAGCACTGGTTGTGATGACGACTCTAGTGATACCTTGCGCGTGTAGTACTGTGGTGAAGGATTATAACTTTGTTACGAGTAGTGTTAGTGGAGAATTGATGACCTGAAGTACTATTTTCTTGGGGTCTTTGTTGGAATAAAGAGGACAAATGAAAATCAGAAAACGTTTGGTATATGTATGTACACTCCTCGTCATAAAACTCTGGAATACAAATCCGGTATGCTCTTAGGATAAATTAGATGATGATGCCTCTTTTGGTCTTAATATCTTGATTGAAATACAAGTGAGATCATTTTTGTTTGTAGGCTTCCTGTAAAGCTGAAACCTTAGATTGTTATCAACATTGTGAATGAGGACGTCTAGGAAAGGTAGGTTGTCATTGCATTCTTCAAGTGTAAACTGGATCGCCGGTTCAGCTGCGTTAAGCCTTGCCTGAAGATTCCGTACATCAAAACGTTTGGGAATTATAATTAGGACGTAGTCCACAAAGTGGTGCTGGTGGGAATGATGTTGGCGAAACGTTCATCTTTCAGGTGTTCCATATACAAGTTGGCTAATACGGCGCTGACTGGGGACCCCAGTCCCATACCACAGGTTTGTTTGTAGAGCCTGTTATTGAAAAAAAGGTAGTTGAAATTAATGCAGAGTTCAATTTGGTGAATGAAATCTCCGGAGATAGAAGAAGATTAAGGTCTTGATTGATTTCACGTCGGAGAACGTCAGTGGCTTGTGTAGTTTCTTGTTTTGAATGGAGAGGTCTCTGATGCGGTTGAGGAGGTCGCCTAAATCTTTTAGATGGGCGTAGCCGACGGTCCCCAGAAGGCAAGAAAGATATTTGGCGAAAACTCCTGCTAATTTGTGTGGTGCACTGTCTATACCTAATGTGATTGATCTCCGAGGAATGTTATATTTATGGTTCTTAAGTAGTCCATACATGTGCAGGTTTAGGTTTGCTGGAAGGAAACTTCTGCATTTGATACCCAACAACCTTAAAGCTGCACACATGTATGGACTACCTAAGACCCAGGAGCATAATATTCCTCTGAGACTAATCCTACCCTACAGCCAGGTTGCACTGAACGTTTCTAAAATTTTCTCACAATCTGACACTAGAATCACCATCACAACAAGCACTTCCGTAAAAGATCTGACAACGACGATATTGAAGAATATTGAACTAATTAACACAGGAGTTTATACTATCCCCTGTGGAGGTTGTGACAGAATATTCGTAGGTAAAACAGGAAGAAACCTCGAAACACGTCCTAATAAACACATTAATACATGTAGAAATGATAACATGAACAACACCTGCGTACAACACCGAATTCCGCCAAACACCTGATGAAATTTAACGACGCCCGACTTGTGAATAAAGAAACCAATTTTCGCAGACATAAATCCCTTGAATCATCATTAATCGCTATTACTAATGCAATTTAACAGAATACAGAATAGAGACACCTTCATCATCTCTGAAATATTAGCATGAATTCTCCTCAAAGCAATAAACCTCACCATCACATAGCTGCTGCCATTACTACTACTACTACTACTACTACTACTACTACTACTACTACTACTACTACTACCTACCTATCTACCTACCTACCTCAGACCGAGCCACGGGAGGGTATACCTGGAGTTTACCCTCTCCAGGTAAACTCCAGGTATACCCTCTGTGTCCATATATTGTTTGTAACGGCTTGACAAAACTCCTGGAGAGCGAAACTTTGCCACAATAAAATGTCAAATCAATTGCACTTTTTTTCACTAATTTTCCTTGTATTCAACCGATGAAGCCAATGTGTGGCGTAACGTCTCCACAATAAAGACTCCCAAGCGTTGCACATGTGTCTAATTTTTTAACAAACGTTATGTAAATGGTCTGGAAAACCGACACATCGACTCCAGGCTGAGGGACTGATTGCCTTACACTCATCCTCACCTTCCACTGTTCTTATCTCTATTAGATTGAAGGAAGTACTGGCTGGCGATGCGTTCCCACGGTAAAAATTCCCAGATATTGTACAAGTCTTCAGTTCAAACGTTGGAGTGAGAGATCTGATTGGCAACAACGTCACCACAGTAACGTTACCCAGATGATACATACGTGTCTTATTCATCTACTCGTCAGTTCTGTATAAAGTTAATGTAGGAAAACAATTTACGATCATTCCTTCCAGTCAATGTAACACAAACAGTCTTGTTAGGTGACTATGATAATGGTATACTATACCGACAGGTTAATAAGTAAGACACTTGTGCAACAATTAGGTATCTTCATTCCGAAACGTTTCGCCTACACAGTAGGCTTCTTCAGTCGAGTACTGAGGGAGTAGCAGAAGTAGTAGAGAAGTAAAGACGTTGTAATCAGCTCATAACCTTTGAAGACGTAGTGTTGAGGTGGTCAGTCCCTCAGCCTGGAGAAGAGTTCTGTTCCATAGTCTGGAACAATGTGACGCTGAAGTAACAGTTACACATGAATTATTTTCAACAACTTGTCGGTATGGGATACCATTATCATATTTACTCTGTCAGACACTGCAACACAACTGTATCTCAGTACAGAAAACATCTTCGATAAATGCTTTTACTACCCACTAGTTGCAAATGAGAGGGATAGATCTGAGAGGGAGCTGCCCTCTCAATGATTTCATTCTTTCTTGTACTAATGGACTGCGTCTCGTCTCTGACAGTATATAAATCTCCATACTGTTGCTTCAACTCCACACTGTTCCAGACTATGGAGCAGAACTCTTCTCCAGGCTGAGGGACTGACCACCTCAAAACTACGTCTTCTAAGGTCATGAACTGTTGATATCATCTTTACATCTCTACGTTTTGCCTACTCAGTAGGCAAAACGTAGAGATGTAAAGATGATATCAACAGTTCATGAAATATAGATACCTAACTGCTCGAAATGTGTCTTTCGAATCAATCTTGTTAGGTAAGTAGACAGATGCTCCTAATATTACATTTTACTGTAGCAACGTTTCGCTCTCCAGGAGTGCACCATGTCAAAACACATAGAGAGCAAAACATTGCCACAATAAAAAGTCACATTACCTCCATCTATATAAGTTTACCTAACCTTTCGTCAATAATTCTACAAATATTACTAAAAATCTTCCCTCGTTCCAGAACGAGACATTAATGCAGATTCCCTACATGAAATTCACTTCACATTATATTTATTATACTGACTTTCATTGTCTCAGTTAACCTTTGTGCTCCCCCTCGGACCATCACCTTTGTTGTCCACCTGACATGAACACCTCTCCACAAGCACCGGTCAACGACCTCCCATGAATTAACCTTTTTGCAGGAATATAATAAATGATAATCTCCTTTACAACTTACCAATCCTGATTTGTAATTTGCAGTTTTTATAATTAAATCAATCTGTTTTTAATAGAATATATAGTACACTGAATCCGAGTAAATTATTAAATGCAGAATACAAGAATTTTTTCCAACATGGGAATTAGTGTTGTATATACAGTGTTTATTGTTAGGTGATATTAAGGTGATACCAGGTGGTACCGAGGTGATATTAGGTGATATCAAAATTAATGTTAGATGATATCAAGGGAATATTAGGTGATATCAAGTTGATATTAGGTGGTATCAAGATGATTTAAGCTGTCAAGGTAAGACTAGATGTTATTAAATCTATCAGATGATATCAAGGTGATATTAGGTTATACTGAGGTGATAGTAAATGATATCAGGTGATTTTAGGTGATATCAAAGTGATATTAGGTAATATTAAAGTGATTAGAAGTGATATCAAGGTTATGCTAGGTGTCACCGAAAGTGAAATTAGGTGGTATGAATGTGATTTAAGGTAATATCAAAGTGATATTAGGTGATATCAAGGTGACATTAAGTGGAATCAAGGTAATTTTAAATATCAAGTTGATATTTTGTGTTATCAAACCAATATTAGACGATACCAAGATGATATTAGGTGATACCAGGATGTTATTAGGTGATACCAAGATGTTATTAGGTGATACCAGGATGTTATTAGGTGATACCAAGATGTTATTAGGTAATATCAAAATAATATAAGGTGATATCAAGGTGATCTTAGATATGAATTAAATATTAGGTCATAATATCAAGTTGATTATAAGTGATATCAGGGCAATTTTTTTGTGATAATAGTTACCAATAGGTGATACTAAACGATATCAGGATATTAGGTGATATTAGGTGATATTAAGTGATAATAAGGTGATATTAGATGATATCGAGTTTGATTTAGGTGATATCAAGGTGGTATTAGGTAATATCAAGATAATATTAGGTGACATCAAGGTAATATTAGGTGATATCAAGATAATATTAGGAGAGATCAAAGTAAAATTATGTGATATCAAGGTCATTTTAGAAATTAAGTAAATATTAGGTGATATCAATGTAATATAGGGTGATGAAAAGTTGATATCATGATATATGGTAATAACAAGACAATTTTAAATAATATTAAGTTGATTATAGGTCATTTCAAGGTAATTTATATGATAACAGGTAACATTAGTTGGTACCAAGGTGATATTAAGTGATATCAAGGTAAAAATAAGTGATATCGTGATATTAGGTGATATCAAGGTAATTTAAGTGATACCAAAGTAATATTAGGTGATATCAAGGTAATATTAGGAGGTATCAAATATTATGTGATATCAAGGTAATATTAGATATCAAAGTGATATTAGGTGATATCAAGTGGGTTATTATGATATATCAAGGAAACAGTAGGAGGTATCAAAGTGATATTATGTGACATCAAGGTAATGCTAGGCGATATCAAGGTAATGCTAGGTGATATCAAGGTGATGCTAGATGATATCAAGGCTAAGAATAAAAACATTTACTTATCATCCTTCAAGTGTCAGCTGAGTATCAACCACATACATGAACACTGATTAGTTGAGTGATGTTCTATGTTGGTGCTAGTTGAATGAAGTTCTCTGTTGGTGTTAGTTGAGTGATGTTCTCTGTTGGTGTTAGTTGAGTGATGTTCTCTGTTGGTGTTAGTTGAGTAATGTTCTATGTTGGTGTTAGTTGAGTGATGTTCTATGCTTGTGTTAGTTGAGTGATGTTTTCTGTTGGTGTTAGTTGAGTAATGATCTATGTTGGTGTTAGTTGAGTGATGTTCTATGTTGGTGTTAGTTGAGTGATGTTCTATGTTGGTGTTAGTTGAATGAAGTTCTCTGTTGGTGTTAGTTGAGTGATGTTCTCTGTTGGTGTTAGTTGAGTGATGTTCTCTGTTGGTGTTAGTTGAGTAATGTTCTATGTTGATGTTAGTTGAGTGATGTTCTATGTTGGTGTTAGTTGAGTGATGTTCTATGTTGGTGTTAGTTGAGTGATGTTCTATGTTAGTGTTAGTTGAGTAATGTTCTATGTTGGTGTTAGTTGAGTGATGTTCTATGTTGGTGTTAGTTGGGTAATGTTCTATGTTGGTGTTAGTTGGGTAATGTTCTATGTTGGTGTTAGTTTGGTAATGTTCTATGTTGGTGTTTGTTGAGTGATGTTCTATGTTGGTGTTAGTTGGGTAATGTTCTATGTTGGTGTTAGTTGAGTGATGTTCTATATTGGTGTTAGATGAGTGATGTTCTATGTTGGTGTTAGTTGAGTAATGTTCTATGTAGGTGTTAGTTGAGTGATGTTCTATGTTGGTGTTAGTTGGGTAATGTTCTATGTTGGTGTTAGTTGGGTAATGTTCTATGTTGGTGTTAGTTGGGTAATGTTCTATGTTGGTGTTAGTTAAGTGATGTTCTATGTTGGTGTTAGTTGGGTAATGTTCTATGTTGGTGTTAGTTGAGTGATGTTCTATGTTGGTGTTAGTTGAGTGATGTTCTATGTTGGTGTTAGCTGGGTAATGTTCTATGTAGGTGTTAGTTGAGTGATGTTCTATGTTGGTGTTAGTTGGGTATTGTTCTATGTAGGTGTTAGTTGGGTAATGTTCTATGTTAAAAAGTTATTTACTGCGTGAAAAATAGAGAGAGAGAGAGAGAGAGAGAGAGAGAGAGAGAGAGAGAGAGAGAGAGAGAGAGAGAGAGAGAGAGAGAGAGAGAGAGAGAGAGAGAGAGAGAGAGAGAGAGAGAGAGAGAGAGAGAGAGAGAGAGAGAGAGAGAGAGAGAGAGAGAGAGAAAGAGAGAGAGAGAGATCCTTAATCTTGTCAAACCCTGTGCAAAAAAAAAGAGAGAGAGAGAGAGAGAGAGAGACAGAGAAAAAGCATCATTTTTAACATCATTTCAATATAAAATCTCTTCCAGTACGATCCATTGCACCACAATACACAGGCGCCCCCACACACCCCCAGTGAGCCAGCTCTACCACGGATCCAATTTACCAAAATCGCTCTAACTTCAAAGCGAAATTTCTATCCGACTAAACAGAAATTCCAATTATCCAGCAGGTTAAGTGCCTCATTAACTATCCTGTATATGAGAGTGCTAATATGTTGCTAATGTCTGTGATAATTCCGTTTGTTATGAGTCGTATTTACGAAACATACAGGATGATTGTATCTGACGTTTCGCTGACGGTGATCAGCATGTGCTGACACTACATTTTCTAACACTGTAGAGCATGTGCTGACACTGTACAACACGTTTGATCCTGTACACTGCAGGGGTCTGGGAACTGGGGTAAATTACCCCAAAACTGGGTAAAAATGAAAATCTCAGGGGTAATGAAAGCTCAATAAACATATACATAACACTGCACAAAAATTGGTAATGATGTAAAAAGGTTAAGGACTGCAGCGAGTGGCAGCACCGTGAGTGTCACAGTGACTCGGGAGCCGGCACGACAACCGCACCTCCCAGTGTTGATACACAGTCACCTAACCTTTGACCTAGTGTCCTATCATGCTATCAATAACTCTCTGCTTGCAGTCAATAGAAGTTCATTGTTTACGTTAGGAGGTTTAAGCCTTTCGATGACCAAGGTAAGATAGTGTTTTGTGATTTGTCATACAGTTAGGAGTGTACAATGTAATTTTGTACACGAGGAAGCAAAAATAATACTGCCATTTCCAACTACCTATTTTTGTGAACGAGGTTTTTCCACTCTCAGTAACTCGAGAACTAGGTTCAAAAACACGATGAATGCTGAAGACATCAAAAAATCCCAAATTTTGATGACGTATCAAAAATTAAACATAATTGTTCCAAAACTTGAAGCGAAAATGTTTTCAAGGAAATTCTTTAGTTCCTTAACGAGGTTTTTATTAAATTTATCTGTCGCTATTTCATGCAGTTTTATTTTTCAGATCATTATTTTGATAATTTTGTGTTTTATTTTTAAAGTTGCTTTATCGTATATAAATTCATACTTTTCAGTTTGTATGACTATTCTCCATACAAATGGATTCAATAAACTATTTTGAATTTGAATGGTCCTTGTGAGTAGTGATGATTTCTACAGTATGGCTCCCACAGTATGGCTCCTCCTGAAAAGGCCTTCTACAGGGTGGCTCCTTTTCACACCTATATGCTAATGACCTTGACCTCGCCCTCAACCCCCCACCCACGACCCCCACCCAAGACCCCCACCCATGACCCCACCCACGACCCCACCCATGACCCCACCCACGACCCCCACCCAGGACCCCACCCATGACCCCACCCACGACCCCCCCCCACGATCCCCACCCACGACCCCCACCCACGACCCCCACCCATGACCCCGACCCATGACCCCCACCCAGTGGCTCCTCCCGAAAGGCCTTCTACGGAGTGGCTCCCTTTCACACCTATTTGCTAATGACCTTGACCTCGCCCTCGAGACCACCTCGCCCTCGAGACCACCTCGCCCTCGAGACCACCTCGCCCTCGAGACCACCTCGCACTTGAGACCACCTCACCCTCAACCCCCCACCCCCCCCCCCCACCCACGACCCCCGCACCCCCCGCCCCTCGCGCCCGCCCGCGCCCCTCGCGCCCGCCCGTCGCGCCCACTCGCGCCCCTCGCGCCTACCCGTGCCCTCGCACCCACCGCGCCTTCTGCTGCGCCTTCTGCAGGTCGTCCGGATCGCCCCCGCTCCTCGGATCAAGTTTTTTCCCCCTCCGACTTTCACCCCCATCCGAATTTCATTTTCTTGTGCTCTCCTCGGATCAAGTTTTTGGATTCCCCCTCGCACTTTCACCCCATCCCAATTTTTTTTTTTGAATTTCATTTTCTTACGATCTCCTCGGATCAAGTTTTTTGGATTCCCCCCTCTGGGGGTAAGAATTCAAAATGGACTCCCACTTGCATCCCAAAATATTCCTCCTCCATCTCCTTGGATCAAGGTTTTCTCGATAATACAAAGACTACATCTCCTTGGATCAAATTTTTGGGTACCCCTCCTTCCACCCCCCAAATATTCCTGCTCCATCTCCTCGGATCAAGTTTTTCTCGATATCAATAATACAAAGATTTCCCCCACCATCCACTTCTACCCTCTATGACCAAGTATTTCTCCTCCACTTCCTCGAATCAAGTTTTTTGGATTCCCCCCTCTGGGTATAAGCATTTCAAAATGGACTCCCACTTGCATCCCAATTTTTTTTTTCTCGATAATACAAAGACTCCAATTCCTCGGATCAATTTTTTCTCGAAATCAAAGTCTCCATCCCCTTGGATCAAGGTTTTCTCCTCCACCTCCTCGGATCGAGTTTTTGGATTCCCCCTCTGGGGGTAAGCATTCAAATGAACTCCTCCTATGGGGCATGGTACTTTCTCTTACTACAGGTCTAAACAAGTGTGACGTCACCCCACCTGTGTTTACTCGGCGGTCAGTGACGTCACGTGATGACCTCACACATACAGGCTGAATCTTGTCGACTTCCCCCTATGTCAGTGACGTCACGTGATGACCCCACACACACAGGCTGAATCTTGTCGACTTCCCCCTACACATTTTTCACTCTTAACCCAGGATAACCCAAATAATTTCACATTTTTTTTCATTAATACCCACAACAATCCACAATTTCTTTACAAAATACAACACAAGTCTAGACATTTTTCTCGTTTTAACTATTTCATCAGAAAAAGTCACCACAACACTTACAACTTATAAGCACTTTTCGATAAATTCACTAGGCACAATTTTACATATTACGAAGTTAATACGCACACACACCTCACTTTACTTTGAACACCTTCAAAACACTCTCATAAATCATTTGAATACTCACAAAAATACCTTTGAACATTTCCAAACAACACTGAAACACTTCCAAAATATCATTTTGAGTACTCCCAAATACACCACTGAATACTACTAAAACACCACTGAATACAGTCAAAACACCACCAAAATCACCATAAACTAAGATCAACATAACAGACTAACACCCATTTTCACACAAATCCTCTCAAATCACTATAACCAAGACGATTACCAATTTCTATGAGTACACTCACCTCCAACTAAGATATAACATGAGTACGCAAATACACCACTGAATACTAAAAAAACATGAACACAATCCAAACACACACGAACACTTTTCAACAGAATCACTATCTTTTTCGGTATCTCTAGTTCGACAACAACGCCCACAATCTCCACAACACCCACATCCACACAACACCCACATTTTTTCTCCCACAACTAATTTCATCAGAAAAAGTCACAACAACAACCCACAACTTATAACCACTTTTTCGGTATCTCTAGTTCGACAACAACGCCCACAGCCCACAACACCCACATCCCACAACACCCACAACCCACAATTTTTTCTCGTTTTAACTAATTTCATCAGAAAAAGTCACAACAACAACCCACTTATAACATCTTTTTCGGCAACACTAGTTCGACAACAATACCCACAACCCACAACACCCACAACCCACAACACCCACAACAACAACCCACTTATAACATCTTTTTCGATATCTCTAGTTCGACAACAACACCCACATCCCACAACACCCACATCCCACAACACCCACAACCCACAACACCCACAACCCACAATTTTTTCTCGTTTTAACTAATTTCATCAGAAAAAGTCACAACAACAACCCACTTACAACATCTTTTCGGTATCTCTAGTTCGACAACACCCACAACCCACAACACCCACAACCCACAACACCCCACAACACCCACAACAACAACCCACTTATAACATCTTTTTCGATATCTCTAGTTCGACAACAATACCCACAACCCTCATCACTTACCAATTTATTCACAATTTATTAGATACAAATTTTTCCCCTTCTTTTTATTGAATCTTAAAATACACATTCCTCCCTACATTACTAAAATTCTAATAAAATCCTCTCCATACCCATCTCCTTGTATCCACATAAATTAATATTATACTCACAACAAGTAATCTCACTACCCAACTACTGCGACATGTTTCTACACACTCCAATCTTTTCCAGTGTATCATAACTTTTCACTTCTATAATTTCTTTTAAAATATTCACACATTACCTTTATTTTCAGTAAAATCCCCTCATATTTCATTAAATTTTTAATACAACCCTCCCCATACCCCTCTCCATCTCACCCACATTTCTTCACATCCACTCACCCATCTCCCAAGACACCTCTTCAGAACACACACAAAAATCACATTTCACACCCACAAATGCATCTCATCACCCATCTCAAATCCACTAAAATCACTATAACCAAGATATTCACAAAATTCTATGACCACCTAGACATACAAAATACACACACACACACACACACATACACACACACACACAGTACAACAGTGAACACGGGGCCAGGACTAACACACGTACACACACACACACACACGCACACACACACCCACAACCACACATACACACACACACACACACACACACACACACACACACACACACACACACACACACACACACTTTTCTCAATATCTCTTAAGAAATATTCTCTCATCGAAAACCTTTATCATCTCACTACAGAACAACCCCAAGATTACTTCGAACACTCTCATAAATCATTTGAATACTCACATAAACACCTTTGAACATTTCCAAACAACACTAAAACATTTCCAAGACAACATTTTGAATACTCCCAAATAAGATTTATCATCTCTAATTTATCTACACTTACATATTTCATTAAATTACAACTCATCCCCCAAAACTCCTCCCTCATTCTCCAGATTTTTACAACAGTATCACAAAAACTAACTCAGACACTTTACTTTGAACAACACCAAAAACACCGTCATTTACCTTTGAATACTCCAAAAACATCATTCGAACACCCCCAAATCACCACTGAATACTCCCAGAACACCTTCATAAATACTCTTGCACATCATTTGAACACCTTCAAAAACACCTTTGAATAGTCTCAAACACCATTTGAGTACTCCCAAATACACCACTGAATACTACTAAAACACCACTGAATACAGTCAAAACACCACCAAAATCACCATAAACTAAGATCAACATCACAGACTAACACCCATTTTCACACAAATCTTCTCAAATCACTATAACCAAGACGATCCTACTCACCTCCAACTAAGATGAGTGCAAAAAAAAAAAACATGAACACAATCCAAACACACACGAACACTTACAACAGAATCACCTCTTTTTCGGTATCTCTAGTTCGACAACGACGCCCACAACCCACAACACCCACATCCTACAACACCCACAACCCACATCACCCACAACCCACAACACCCACAACAACAACCCACAACTTATAACCACTTTTTCGGCATCACTAGTTCGACAACAACACCCACAGCCCACAACACCAACAACCCACATCACCCCACAACCCACAATTTTTTCTCGTTTTAACTAATTTCATCAGAAAAAGTCACAACAACAACCCACTTATAACATCTTTTTTGGTATCTCTAGTTCGACAACAATACCCACAGCCCTCATCACTTACCAATTTATTCCCCAATTTTTCCTCTTTCGATACAAATTTTTCCCATTCTTTTTACTGAATCTTAAATGTAATACACATTCCTCCCTACATTACTAAAATTCTAATAAAATCCTCTCCATACCCATCTCCTTGTATCCACATAAATTGATATTATACTCACAACAACTAATCTCACTACCCAACTACTGCGACATGTTTCAACACCCTCCATTCTTTTCCAATATATCATAACTTTTCACTTCTATAATTTCTTTTAAAATATTCACACATTACCTTTATTTTCAGTAAAATCCCCTCATATTTCATTAAATTTTTAATACAACCCTCCCCATACCCCTTTCCATCTCACCCACATTTCTTCACATCCACTCCCCCATATCCCAACACACCTATTCTGAACACACACAAAAATCACATTTCACATCCACAAATGCATCTCATCACCCATCTCAAATCCACTAAAATCACTGTAACCAAGATATTCACAAAACTCTATGACCACCTAACACACACACACACACACACACACACACACACACACACACCTCACTTTACTGTGAACACCTTCAAAACACTCTCATACATCATCATTTGAGACCACCTTTTCTCAATATCTCTTAAGAAATATTCTCTCATCCACAACCTTTATCATCTCACTACAGAACAACCCCAAGATTTCGTCGAACACTCTCATAAATCATTTGAATACTCACATAAACACCTCTGAACATTTCCAAACAACACTAAACACTTCCAAAATATCATTTTGAATACTCGCAAATAAGATTTGTCATCTCTAATTTATCTACACTTACATATTTCATTAAATTACAACTCATCCACCATACTACTCCCTCAGTCTCCAGACTTTACATCATTATCACAAAACTAACTCATACACTTATGACATGAGACATTTTACCAAAACTAACACAAACACACACACACACAGACAACTCACTTTACTTTGAACACCATCAAAAACACCAACAATTACCATTGAATACTCCCAAAACACTACTGATTACTACCAAATCACCACTGAATACTACCAAAACACCGTCAAAATCACTAGAAACTAAGTTTAGCATCACTAGCTAACACCCATTTTATAGAAATTCCCTCAAATTACTATAACCAGGAACTCCCTCCCCATGGGTGCAAAAAAAAAAAAGAAAAAAAAAAACTTGAACACAAACCTAATACACAAACACTTAGTACATGATCACCATCAACTGAAAACATGTCTTGTACACATATAAATCTAAGACAACCACCAACAACAAAACACCCACATTCACTTATCTCAAAAACCACTAATATCACAGAAAAACACTCATTTTTTATAAACATTCACACACAAAAAAATCATGTTTGACAATATCTAAGCGCACTCACCTCACTACCACCAACACACGATGTCACACCCCGATGTCACACCTCACAGGACCGGCGAGGTCGCCTCCAGTGACGTCACACTCTCATCTGTGTTTACTTGGTGGTCACATCACACCCAACCCACCTTGTTTCAACCTGTTGTACCCACAATATCTAAGAACACTATAACCAAGACGATTACCAGTTTTTATGACCCCACCACTAAGATCACAGAAAACACTCATTTTTATAAACATTCACAAAAAAATCATGATCAGCAATTCCATATTATGTTTACCATCATCTATCAACACTCATCACCAAGATCACCAAAAATCTAAGATCATGCATCTCAAAACTACTATGATCACTGAAAACACTTATTTTTTAAACATTCGCACAAAAATAAGACATACACAAAAAATACCATGACACTTCCACCAACATCTATAACATAACATGAGCACCATAACATATCACCTTCACCAAAAAAAAAAAAAAAATAATACACAGACACCCACAATTTATACATTTCCATCACAAATTTAAGACACGAGACATGCACACCCAATCTAAGACATTCACCTCCAACTAAGACATACACATCTTAACTAAGACATACACTAAAACCTATACTTGTCATATTGACAATAAATATAAGAAATAAGCACAAAAAAAAATTACCATGTCATGAAACATTACCAGAACTAAGTCACACACCTCCAACTAATACACAATCACTTTACTAAGTTCATGTTAACTATTCATCAACAAAAAATATTAATGCAATTTACCCAACAAATTTGTTATAATCATCAACAAACATAAAACTATTTTACACATTTTTTTTCTCAAACTGAATATTCATACCACATTTATCATTTCTCATCTATGTTGCATATCACATTCCTCATCCACATCATCCCTGAAACATCCTTTCTTATTCATCCCTATATCTCCTAGAGATGTTTTAACCCCGACGACCCATCATGACACTAGGAGTCAGAGTGTAGTAGGTGGTGTTGGAGTGGTGATGATTGCTCTGGCTCCTAGTGTCATGATGGGTCGTCGAGGTTAAAACATCTCTAGGAGATATACGGATGAATAAGAAAGGATGTTTCAGGGATGATGTGGATGAGGAATGTGATATGCAACATAGGTGAGAAATGATAAATGTGGTATGAATATTCAGTTTGAGAAAAAAAATGTGTAAAACAGTTTTATGTTTTTTGATGATTATAACAAATTTGTTTGGTAAATTGCATTAATATTTTTTGTTGATGAATAGTTAACATGAACTTAGTAAAGTGATTGTGTATTAGTTGGAGGTGTGTGACTTAGTTCTGGTAATGTTTCATGACATGGTAATTTTTTTTTGTGCTTATTTCTTATATTTATTGTCAATATGTCAAGTATAGGTTTTGGTGTATGTCTTAGTTAAGATGTGTATGTCTTAGTTGGAGGTGAATGTCTTAGATTGGGTGTGCATGTCTCGTGTCTTAAATTTGTGATGGAAATGTATAAATTGTGGGTGTCTGTGTATTATTTTTTTTTTTTTTTGGTGAAGGTGATATGTTATGGTGCTCATGTTATGTTATAGATGTTGGTGGAAGTGTCATGGTATTTTTTGTGTATGTCTTATTTTTGTGCGAATGTTTAAAAAATAAGTGTTTTCAGTGATCAGAGTAGTTTTGAGATGCATGATCTTAGATTTTTGGTGATCTTGGTGATGAGTGTTGATAGATGATTAGTTGTTGTGAGTATAATATCAATTTATGTGGATACAAGGAGATGGGTATGGAGAGGATTTTATTAGAATTTTAGTAATGTAGGGAGGGATGTGTATTACATTTAAGATTCAGTAAAAAGAATGGGAAAAATTTGTATCGAAAGAGGAAAAATTGGGGAATAAATTGGTAAGTGATGAGGGCTGTGGGTATTGTTGTCGAACTAGAGATACCAAAAAAGATGTTATAAGTGGGTTGTTGTTGTGACTTTTTCTGATGAAATTAGTTAAAACGAGAAAAAAATGTGGGTTGTGGGGTGATGTGGGTTTTTGGTGTTGTGGGCTGTGGGTGTTATTGTTGAACTAGTGATGCCGAAAAAGTGGTTATAAGTTGTGGGTTGCTGTTGTGGGTGTTGTGGATTGTTGGTGATGTGGGCTGTGGGTGTTGTGGGATGTGGGTGTTGTGGGTTGTGGGCGTTGTTGTCGAACCAGAGATACCGAAAAAGAGGTGATTCTGTTGTAAGTGTTCGTGTGTGTTTGGAATGTGTTCATGTTTTTTTTTTTTTGCACTCATGTTATGTCTTAGTTGGAGGTGAGTGGGAACGTCTTAGTTATAGTGATTTGAGAGGATTTGTGTGAAAATGGGTGTTAGTCTGTGATGTTGATCTCAGTTTATGGTGATTTTGGTGGTGTTTTGAGTGTATTCAGTGGTGTTTTAGTAGTATTCAGTGGTGTATTTGGGAGTACTCAAATGGTGTTTGAGACTATTCAAAGGTGTTTTTGAAGGTGTTCAAATGATGTGCAAGAGTATTTATGAAGGTGTTCTGGGAGTATTCGGTGGTGATTTGGGGGTGTTCGAATAATGTTTTTGGAGTATTCAAAGGCAAATGATGGTGTTTTAGGTGTTGTTCAAAGTAAAGTGTCCGAGTCAGTTTTCGTGATACTGTTGTAAAAATCTGGAGAATGAGGGAGGAGTTTTGGGGGATGAGTTGTAATTTAATGAAATATGTAAGTGTAGATAAATTAGAGATGATAAATCTTATTTGGGAGTATTCAAAATGTTGTCTTGGAAATGTTTTAGTGTTGTTTGGAAATGTTCAAAGGTGTTTATGTGAGTATACAAATGATTTATGAGAGTGTTCGAAGTAATCTTGGGGTTGTTCTGTAGTGAGATGATAAAGGTTTTCGATGAGAGAATATTTCTTAAGAGATATTGAGAAAAGTGTGTGTGTGTGTGTGTGTGTGTGTGTGTGTGTGTGTGTGTGTGTGTGTGTGTGTGTGTGTGTGTGTGTGTGTGTGTGTGTGTGTGTGTGTGTGTGTGTGTGTGTGTGTGTTTGTGTATGTGTGTGTGTGTGTGTGCTAGGTGGTCATAGAATTTTGTGAATATCTTGGTTACAGTGATTTTAGTGGATTTGAGATGGGTGATGAGATGCATTTGTGGGTGTGAAATGTGATTTTTGTGTGTGTTCAGAAGAGGTGTCTTGGGAGATGGGTGAGTGGATGTGAAGAAATGTGGGTGAGATGGAGAGGGGTATGGGGAGGGTTGTATTAAAAATTTAAAGAAATATGAGGGGATTTTACTGAAAATCAAGGTAATGTGTGAATATTATAAAAGAAATTATAGAAATGAAAAGTTATGATACACTGGAAAAGATTGGAGTGTGTAGAAACATCTCGCAGTAGTTGGGTAGTGAGATTACTTGTTGTGAGTATAACATTAATTTATGTGGATACAAGGAGATGGGTATGGAGAGGATTTTATTAGAATTTTAGTAATGTAGGGAGGAATGTGTATTACATTTTAAGATTCAATAAAAAGAAGAGGTTCCTACATCTCCCTATACCTACTGATGCCTTTCTTGATCTTATCCGCATCTGAGTGGACTCTAATTCCTTTTCCTTCCAAGGGAAATATTATTCTCAAACCTTCGGTGTCGCTACGGGCTCCCCTCTCTCTCCTGTCCTTGCTAATCTTTACATGGAATACTTCGAGACTGTTCTTCTTCCTATCCTCGATGTGCAACCTTCACTCTGGCTCCGCTATGTGGATGACATCTTTGTTCTGTGGCCTCATGACTCCAGTCTCTTCCAACCGTTTCTTGAAGCTCTTAATAATCTTGCCCCTTCCATTAAGCTTAAAGCTGAATGGGAATCTAATTCCTTGCTTCCTTTCCTTGATGTCCATGTCCACCGCTCAGATACAGGCTTTTCCTTTTCCGTTTACCGAAAACCTATGCGCAGTGGCATGTACATTCACTACTTTTCCTATCATGCGTCCCCTGTCAAGAAAAGTGGTCTTATCTCCCTCTTTCTCCGTGCTCTCCGCATCTGTGATCCTCAGTTCCTTCCAGCAGAAATTTCCACTCTTCATAATTCGTTTTCCCGTCTTGGCTACCCTTCCCATTTCATAGACTCTGCCCTCTCACGTGCTAAACGTAATTTCTTCTCTCCCAAACTCTCTACTCCTGGGAACTCTTCTATCCTCTGCCTTCCCTACATTTCCGGTCTTTCTAATCTCAACAATTCTCTCCGTCCCTTAGACATCAAGCTTACCTCCCGCCAGACTAACACTCTTCGCACTAATCTCGTTCATACCTCTCCTCCCTCTACATATGTTCCTGGTGTCTGCTCTATTTCTTGCTCCTCCTGTCCTCTTCAATGCTTCGGAGAAACTGGTCGATCTCTTTTTGACAGACTTAGGGAGCACAAAAATAGTGTTAGGCTTGCCGACACTAACAATGCTCTTTTCTGTCACGTCAGAGATCATAGCCATCCTATTGACTGGTCTTCTGCTAAAACTGTCCTCCCTACTTCCAACTCGAACAGTCGCCGTCTAGTTGAATCCTCTCTAATACACAACTTTCCTTGTATGAATCTTAGCCCTGGCTTCGTCTCTGTAGATGCTTTCCTCTCCCACTACATTGTAAAATGCTCCAAACTTCAGAACACCCGTGACTTAAACTGACTCCTCATTTTTTCTTTTTCTTTTTCTTCTTCTCCCTCTTCCCCTTTCCTCTTTAATTTTTCTCCTCTGGGTTGTCTTTCTCTCTTCTGTCTCGTGTTTCTGTTCCTTCTTCATTTATTTCACGCACCTCTGTGCGCTTGCTCTCCCTCTGTGGGCACCTAGCTCCCTTGCAGTGCTCCCCTTCCTTTGTATTTGACTGGCTCGTCCTTCTATTTCCCCACTTCTACCACTACCACTACTACTACCTCTTCTACTACTACTACTACTACTACTACTACTGATGAAATTGAGACACATGTGCGGCGTCTGGGTGTCTTTGTTGTGGACGTTTCGCCATCCAGTGACTGGCTGGATGGCGAAACGTCTACGATAGGGGTGCCTGGGTGTTGCGCATGTGTCTTGATTTCATCTTGTCGGTATTATATACCTTTCTTGTACTACTACTATTACTACTACCACCACCACCTCTTCCTGCCTATATATAGCCGTCCTGCTCCACTTCTGGTTAGTGTGACTTTGTAAATTGTCCAAGTCGGACCGAACCGTCGTCGTAAGCTTCTCTCTTTTATATACGGGTTATTTGTGTATATGTGAATCAGCTAGTGAGAGACTGACTGTTAGACCAAAGTGTAAGTATAATGTCTACTAGCATACAGAGAGAACCCAGTATGCGTTAATCAGCTACAAGCTACTGAGAGACTGACCACCAGACCTAGGTTTAAATATAATATCTACTAGTATACACAAATAACTGGCATATAAACTTAAAACGTTGACATAATTACCATCCTCCCATGTGCTGGTTATCTGGCCATTCCAGTCACAACAGAGTGCCTCACAATTCTTTCTGGTGTAGAAGTATATAATTTAAGCCCCTCACCTGACTGTTTACTCTGGGTGATGGCGAGAGGCTCTGGGCTCTATAAGTGATATGTAGTGGCCCATTGGTTCATTATAGAGGAAAGAAGAATATGGGTACTTGTTTGATATTCATCATGTAAAGTGATGTACTCGGTGCACGCATCAACACCACGTGTTAACATTACAGTGCACGTTCTGACACAACAGTGCACGTTCTGATACTACAGTGCACTTGCAGGAACTACACTGCACGTGCTGACACGATACTGCACCTGCTGACACTACACTGTGCTTGCTAGCACTACACTGCACGTGCTGACACTGTACTTCACGTACTGACACTACAATGCACACTACACTACACTGCGTGTGCTGGCACTAAACTGTGCGTCTGACACTACAATGCGAATGCTGACACTACACTACACATGCTGACAGTAAGCTGCACGTGCTGACAAAACTATGCGTGCTGACACTAAATTGTGTGCCCAAACACTACACTGCGCGTGCTGACACTACACTACACGTGCTGGCACTACGCTGTGCGTGATGACACTACACTGCATATGCTGACATTACCCTACACTTGCTGACGCTACACGAGTCATTAAGGTTAGCTTCAGCAGCATGAAGATCATTAGTCACTGACAAAACACCTCTGGCAGTACTTACACTGACACAAACACCTGTGGCAGTATTTACACTGATACAAATGCCTCTGGCAGTACTTACACTAACACAAATACCTCTGGCAGTACTTACACTGACACAAACTCCTGTGGCAGTACTTGCACTGACACAAACACCTGTGGCAGTATTTACACAGACACAAACACCTCTGGCAGTACTTACATTGACTCAAACACCTCTGGCAGAACTTATACTGACACAAACACCTCTGGTAGTACTTACACTGGCACAAACACCTCTGGTAGTACTTACACTGACACAAACACCTCAGAAAGTGCTTACAATGACACAAACACCTCTGGAAGTACTTAAACTGACACAACCACCTCTCGTACTACTTACACTGACAAAAACACCTCTCGCAGTACTTACGCTGACACAAACACCTCTGGTAACACTACCACTTACCCAAACACCTCTGGTAACACTACCACTTACCCAAACACCTATGGTAGTAATCACACTGACAAAAACAACTCTCGCAGTAATTACACTGACACAAACACCTCTGGCAGTACTTACACTGACACAAACACCTCTCGTACTGCTTACACTGACACAAACACCTCTCGTAGTACTTACGCTGACACAAACACCTAGGGTAGTACACACACTGACACAAACAACTCTGGCACTACTTACACTGACAAAAACACCTCTGGCAGTACTCACACTGACAAAAAAAACACTGGCAGTACTTACACTGACACAAACACCTCTGGCAGTGCTTACACTGACACAAACACCTCTGGCAGTGCTTACACTAACACAAACACCTCTGGCAGTACTTACACTAACACAAACACCTCTCGCAGTACTTACACTAACACAAACACCTCTGGCAGTGCTTACACTGACACAAACACCTCTGGCAGTGCTTACACTGACACAAACACCTCTCGCAGTACTTACACTAACACAAACACCTCTGGCAGCACTTACACTGACACAAGGACCTGTGGGAGTGCTTCCACTGACATAAGTACTTCTCGCAGTACTTACACTGACACAAACACCTATGGCAGCATTTACACTGACACAAACACCTTTCGCAGTACTTACACTGGCACAAACACTTCTGGCAGTACTTACACTGACACAAACACCTCCGTCAGTACTTACACTGACACAAACACCTATGGCAGCATTTACACTGACACAAACACCTCTCGCAGTACTTACACTGACACAAACACCTCTTGTAATACTTACACTGACACAAACACGTCTGGTAGTACTTACACTGACACAAACATCTCTTGTAATACTTACACTGACACAAACACGTCTGGCAGTACTTACACTGACACAAACACCTCTGGCAGTACTTTCACTGACTGAAACATCTATGGCAGTATTTACAGTGACACTAATACTTCTGGCAGTACTTAAACTGACACAAACAGCTCTGGCAGCGCTTACACTGACACAAACACCTCTGGCAGTACTTACACTGACACAAACACCTCTGGCAGTATTTACAGTGACACTAATACTTCTGGCAGTACTTACACTGACACAAACACCTCTGACAGCACTAACACTGAGACAGGCACCTCTGGCAGTACTTACGCTTACACAAACACCTCTGGTAGTGCATACACTGACACAAACATCTCTGGTACTACTTACACTGACACAAACACCTCTGGCAGTACTAACACTGAGACAGGCACCTCTGGCAGTAATTACGCTGACACAAACACCTCTGGTAGTGCTTACACTGACACAAACATCTCTGGTACTACTTACACTGACACAAACACCTCTGGCAGTACTTACACTGACACAAACACCTCTGGCAGTACTTACACTGAAACAAACACCTCTGGCAGTACTTACACTGACACAAACACCTCTGGCAGTGCTTACACTGACACAAACACCTCTGGCAGTACTTACAATGACACAAACACCTCTGGCATTGCTTACACTGACACAAACACCTCTGGCAGTACTTACACTGACACAAACACCTCTGGCAGTACTTACACTGACACAAACACCTCTGGTAGTGCTTACACTGACACAAACATCTCTGGTACTACTTACACTGACACAAACACCTCTGGCAGTACTAACACTGAGACAGGCACCTCTGGCAGTACTTACGCTTACACAAACACCTCTGGCAGTGCTTACACTGACACAAACATCTCTGGTACTACTTACACTGACACAAACACCTCTGGCAGTACTTACACTCACACAAACACCTCTGGCAGTACTTACACTGACACAAACACCTCTGGCAGTACTTACGCTTACACAAACACCTCTGGCAGTACTTACGCTGACACAAACTCCTCTGGCAGTACTTACACTGACACAAACACCTCTAGTAGTACTTACACTGACACAAACACCACTGGTAGTGCTTACACTGACACAAACATCTCTGGTACTACTTACACTGACATAAACACCTCTGGCAGTACTAACACTGAGACAGGCACCTCTGGCAGTACTTACACTGACACAAACACCTCTGGCAGTACTTACACTGACACAAACATCTCTCGTACTACTTACACTGACACAAACACCTCTGGCAGTACTTACACTGACACAAACACCTCTGGTAGTACTTACACTGACACAAACACCTCTGGCACTACTTACACTGACACAAATGCTTCTGGCAGTGTTTACAGTGACACAAATACCTCTGGCAGTGCTAACACTGAAACAAAGACCTCTGGCAGTACTTACACTGAGAGAAACACCTCTGGTAGTACTTACACTGACATAAACACCTCTGGCAGCACTAACACTGAGACAAACAGCTCTGGCAGTGCTTACACTGAGACAAACACCTCTGGCAGTACTTACACTGACACAAACACCTCTGGCAGTGCTTACACTGACACAGACACCTCTGGCAGTACTTACACTGACACAAACACCTCTGGCAGTGCTTACACTGACACAAACACCTCTGGCAGTACTTACACTGACACAAAGACCTCTGGCAGTACTTACACTGACACAAACACCTCTGGTAGTACTTACACTGACACAAACACCTCTGGTAGTACTTACACTGACACAAACACCTCTGGCAGTACTTACACTGACACAAACACCTCTGGTAGTACTTACACTGACACAAACACCTCTGGCAGTACTTACACTGACACAAGCATCTCTGGCAGTACTTACACTGACACAAACACCTCTCGCAGTACTTACACTGACACAAACACCTCTGGCAGTACTTACACTGATACAAACACCTCTGGCAGTACTTATACTGACACAAGCATCTCTGGCAGTACTTACATTGACACAAGCATCTCTGGCAGTACTTACACTGACACAAGCATCTCTGGCAGTACTTACACTAACACAAACACCTCTGGCAGCACTTATACTGACAAAAACAGCTCTGGCAGTACTTACGCTTACACAAACACCTCTGGCAGTGCTTACACTGACACAAACACCTCTGGCAGTGCTTACACTGACACAAACACCTCTGGCAGTGCTTACACTGACACAAACACCTCTGGCAGTACTTACACTGACACAAACAGCTATGGCAGTACTTACGCTTACACAAACACCTCTGGCAGTGCTTACACTGACACAAACACCTCTGGCAGTGCTTACACTGACACAAACACCTCTGGCAGTGCTTACACTGACACAAACACCTCTGGCAGTACTTACACTGACACAAACACCTCTGGTAGTACTTACACTGACACAAACACCTCTGGCAGTACTTACACTGACACAAACACCTCTCGCAGTACTAACACTGACACAAAGATCTCTGGCAGTACTTACACCGACACAAACACCTCTGGCAGTACTTACACTGACACAAACACCTCTGGCAGTACTTACACTGACACAAACACCTCTGGCAGTACTTACACCGACACAAACACCTCTGGCAGTACTTACACTGACACAAACACCTCTCGCAGTACTAACACTGACACAAAGATCTCTGGCAGTACTTACACCGACACAAACACCTCTGGCAGTACTTACACTGACACAAACACCTCTGGCAGTACTTACACTGACACAAACACCTCTCGCAGTACTAACACTGACACAAAGATCTCTGGCAGTACTTACACCGACACAAACACATCTGGCAGTACTTACACTGACACAAACACCTCTGGCAGTACTTACACCAACACAAACACGTCTGGCAGTACTTGCACTGACACAAACACCTCTCGCAGTACTTACACTGACACAAAGATCTCTGGCAGTACTTTCATTGACACAAACACCTCTGGCAGTACTTACACTGACTCAAACACCTCTGGCAGTACTTACACCGACACAAACACCTCTGGCAGTACTTACACCGACACAAACACCTCTGGCAGTACTTACACCGACACAAACACCTCTGGCAGTACTTACACCGACACAAACACCTCTGGCAGTACTTACACTGACACAAACACCTCTCGTACTGCTTACACTGACACAAACACCTCTCGTAGTACTTACGCTGACACAAACACCTAGGGTAGTACACACAATGACACAAACAACTCTGGCACTACTTACACTGACAAAAACACCTCTGGCAGTACTCACACTGACAAAAAAAAACACTGGCAGTACTTACACTGACACAAACACCTCTGGCAGTGCTTACACTGACACAAACACCTCTGGCAGTGCTTACACTAACACAAACACCTCTGGCAGTACTTACACTAACACAAACACCTCTCGCAGTACTTACACTAACACAAACACCTCTGGCAGTGCTTACACTGACACAAACACCTCTGGCAGTGCTTACACTGACACAAACACCTCTCGCAGTACTTACACTAACACAAACACCTCTGGCAGCACTTACACTGACACAAGGACCTGTGGGAGTGCTTCCACTGACATAAGTACTTCTCGCAGTACTTACACTGACACAAACACCTATGGCAGCATTTACACTGACACAAACACCTCTCGCAGTACTTACACTGGCACAAACACTTCTGGCAGTACTTACACTGACACAAACACCTCCGTCAGTACTTACACTGACACAAACACCTATGGCAGCATTTACACTGACACAAACATCTCTCGCAGTACTTACACTGACACAAACACCTCTTGTAATACTTACACTGACACAAACACGTCTGGTAGTACTTACACTGACACAAACATCTCTTGTAATACTTACACTGACACAAACACGTCTGGCAGTACTTACACTGACACAAACACCTCTGGCAGTACTTTCACTGACTGAAACATCTATGGCAGTATTTACAGTGACACTAATACTTCTGGCAGTACTTAAACTGACACAAACAGCTCTGGCAGCGCTTACACTGACACAAACACCTCTGGCAGTACTTACACTGACACAAACACCTCTGGCAGTATTTACAGTGACACTAATACTTCTGGCAGTACTTACACTGACACAAACACCTCTGACAGCACTAACACTGAGACAGGCACCTCTGGCAGTACTTACGCTTACACAAACACCTCTGGTAGTGCTTACACTGACACAAACATCTCTGGTACTACTTACACTGACACAAACACCTCTGGCAGTACTAACACTGAGACAGGCACCTCTGGCAGTAATTACGCTGACACAAACACCTCTGGTAGTGCTTACACTGACACAAACATCTCTGGTACTACTTACACTGACACAAACACCTCTGGCAGTACTTACACTGACACAAACACCTCTGGCAGTACTTACACTGAAACAAACACCTCTGGCAGTACTTACACTGACACAAACACCTCTGGCAGTGCTTACACTGACACAAACACCTCTGGCAGTACTTACAATGACACAAACACCTCTGGCATTGCTTACACTGACACAAACACCTCTGGCAGTACTTACACTGACACAAACACCTCTGGCAGTACTTACACTGACACAAACACCTCTGGTAGTGCTTACACTGACACAAACATCTCTGGTACTACTTACACTGACACAAACACCTCTGGCAGTACTAACACTGAGACAGGCACCTCTGGCAGTACTTACGCTTACACAAACACCTCTGGTAGTGCTTACACTGACACAAACATCTCTGGTACTACTTACACTGACACAAACACCTCTGGCAGTACTTACACTGACACAAACACCTCTGGCAGTACTTACACTGACACAAACACCTCTGGCAGTACTTACGCTTACACAAACACCTCTGGCAGTACTTACGCTGACACAAACTCCTCTTGCAGTACTTACACTGACACAAACACCTCTAGTAGTACTTACACTGACACAAACACCACTGGTAGTGCTTACACTGACACAAACATCTCTGGTACTACTTACACTGACACAAACACCTCTGGCAGTACTAACACTGAGACAGGCACCTCTGGCAGTACTTACGCTGACACAAACACCTCTGGCAGTACTTACACTGACACAAACATCTCTCGTACTACTTACACTGACACAAACACCTCTGGCAGTACTTACACTGACACAAACACCTCTGGTAGTACTTACACTGACACAAACACCTCTGGCACTACTTACACTGACACAAATGCTTCTGGCAGTGTTTACAGTGACACAAATACCTCTGGCAGTGCTAACACTGAAACAAAGACCTCTGGCAGTACTTACACTGAGAGAAACACCTCTGGTAGTACTTACACTGACATAAACACCTCTGGCAGCACTTACACTGAGACAAACAGCTCTGGCAGTGCTTACACTGAGACAAACACCTCTGGCAGTACTTACACTGACACAAACACCTCTGGCAGTGCTTACACTGACACAGACACCTCTGGCAGTACTTACACTGACACAAACACCTCTGGCAGTGCTTACACTGACACAAACACCTCTGGCAGTACTTACACTGACACAAAGACCTCTGGCAGTACTTACACTGACACAAACACCTCTGGTAGTACTTACACTGACACAAACACCTCTGGTAGTACTTACACTGACACAAACACCTCTGGCAGTACTTACACTGACACAAACACCTCTGGTAGTACTTACACTGACACAAACACCTCTGGCAGTACTTACACTGACACAAGCATCTCTGGCAGTACTTACACTGACACAAACACCTCTGGCAGTACTTACACTGACACAAACACCTCTGGCAGTACTTACACTGATACAAACACCTCTGGCAGTACTTACACTGACACAAGCATATCTGGCAGTACTTACATTGACACAAGCATCTCTGGCAGTACTTACACTGACACAAGCATCTCTGGCAGTACTTACACTAACACAAACACCTCTGGCAGCACTTATACTGACAAAAACAGCTCTGGCAGTACATACGCTTACACAAACACCTCTGGCAGTGCTTACACTGACACAAACACCTCTGGCAGTGCTTACACTGACACAAACACCTCTGGCAGTGCTTACACTGACACAAACACCTCTGGCAGTACTTACACTGACACAAACAGCTCTGGCAGTACTTACGCTTACACAAACACCTCTGGCAGTGCTTACACTGACACAAACACCTCTGGCAGTGCTTACACTGACACAAACACCTCTGGCAGTGCTTACACTGACACAAACACCTCTGGCAGTACTTACACTGACACAAACACCTCTGGTAGTACTTACACTGACACAAACACCTCTGGCAGTACTTACACTGACACAAACACCTCTCGCAGTACTAACACTGACACAAAGATCTCTGGCAGTACTTACACCGACACAAACACCTCTGGCAGTACTTACACTGACACAAACACCTCTGGCAGTACTTACACTGACACAAACACCTCTCGCAGTACTAACACTGACACAAAGATCTCTGGCAGTACTTACACCGACACAAACACCTCTGGCAGTACTTACACTGACACAAACACCTCTGGCAGTACTTACACCAACACAAACACGTCTGGCAGTACTTGCACTGACACAAACACCTCTCGCAGTACTTACACTGACACAAAGATCTCTGGCAGTACTTTCATTGACACAAACACCTCTGGCAGTACTTACACTGACTCAAACACCTCTGGCAGTACTTACACCGACACAAACACCTCTGGCAGTACTTACACCGACACAAACACCTCTGGCAGTACTTACACCGACACAAACACCTCTGGCAGTACTTACACCGACACAAACACCTCTGGCAGTACTTACACTGATACAAACACCTCTGGCAGTACTTACACTGACACAAGCATCTCTGGCAGTACTTACATTGACACAAGCATCTCTGGCAGTACTTACACTGACACAAGCATCTCTGGCAGTACTTACACTAACACAAACACCTCTGGCAGCACTTATACTGACAAAAACAGCTCTGGCAGTACTTACGCTTACACAAACACCTCTGGCAGTGCTTACACTGACACAAACACCTCTGGCAGTGCTTACACTGACACAAACACCTCTGGCAGTGCTTACACTGACACAAACACCTCTGGCAGTACTTACACTGACACAAACAACTCTGGCAGTACTTACGCTTACACAAACACCTCTGGCAGTGCTTACACTGACACAAACACCTCTGGCAGTGCTTACACTGACACAAACACCTCTGGCAGTGCTTACACTGACACAAACACCTCTGGCAGTACTTACACTGACACAAACACCTCTGGTAGTACTTACACTGACACAAACACCTCTGGCAGTACTTACACTGACACAAACACCTCTCGCAGTACTAACACTGACACAAAGATCTCTGGCAGTACTTACACCGACACAAACACCTCTGGCAGTACTTACACTGACACAAACACCTCTGGCAGTACTTACACTGACACAAAGATCTCTGGCAGTACTTACACCGACACAAACACCTCTGGCAGTACTTACACTGACACAAACACCTCTGGCAGTACTTACACTGACACAAACACCTCTCGCAGTACTAACACTGACACAAAGATCTCTGGCAGTACTTACACCGACACAAACACCTCTGGCAGTACTTACAATGACACAAACACCTCTGGCAGTACTTACACCAACACAAACACGTCTGGCAGTACTTGCACTGACACAAACACCTCTCGCAGTACTTACACTGACACAAAGATCTCTGGCAGTACTTTCATTGACACAAACACCTCTGGCAGTACTTACACTGACTCAAACACCTCTGGCAGTACTTACACCGACACAAACACCTCTGGCAGTACTTACACCGACACAAACACCTCTGGCAGTACTTACACCGACACAAACACCTCTGGCAGTACTTACACCGACACAAACACCTCTGGCAGTACTTACACTGACACAAACACCTCTAGTACTGCTTACACTGACACAAACACCTCTCGTAGTACTTACGCTGACACAAACACCTAGGGTAGTACACACACTGACACAAACAACTCTGGCACTACTTACACTGACAAAAACACCTCTGGCAGTACTCACACTGACAAAAAAAACACTGGCAGTACTTACACTGACACAAACACCTCTGGCAGTGCTTACACTGACACAAACACCTCTGGCAGTGCTTACACTAACACAAACACCTCTGGCAGTACTTACACTAACACAAACACCTCTCGCAGTACTTACACTAACACAAACACCTCTGGCAGTGCTTACACTGACACAAACACCTCTGGCAGTGCTTACACTGACACAAACACCTCTCGCAGTACTTACACTAACACAAACACCTCTGGCAGCACTTACACTGACACAAGGACCTGTGGGAGTGCTTCCACTGACATAAGTACTTCTCGCAGTACTTACACTGACACAAACACCTATGGCAGCATTTACACTGACACAAACACCTCTCGCAGTACTTACACTGGCACAAACACTTCTGGCAGTACTTACACTGACACAAACACCTCCGTCAGTACTTACACTGACACAAACACCTATGGCAGCATTTACACTGACACAAACACCTCTCGCAGTACTTACACTGACACAAACACCTCTTGTAATACTTACACTGACACAAACACGTCTGGTAGTACTTACACTGACACAAACATCTCTTGTAATACTTACACTGACACAAACACGTCTGGCAGTACTTACACTGACACAAACACCTCTGGCAGTACTTTCACTGACCGAAACATCTATGGCAGTATTTACAGTGACACTAATACTTCTGGCAGTACTTAAACTGACACAAACAGCTCTGGCAGCGCTTACACTGACACAAACACCTCTGGCAGTACTTACACTGACACAAACACCTCTGGCAGTATTTACAGTGACACTAATACTTCTGACAGTACTTACACTGACACAAACACCTCTCACAGCACTAACACTGAGACAGGCACCTCTGGCAGTACTTACGCTTACACAAACACCTCTGGTAGTGCTTACACTGACACAAACATCTCTGGTACTACTTACACTGACACAAACACCTCTGGCAGTACTAACACTGAGACAGGCACCTCTGGCAGTAATTACGCTGACACAAACACCTCTGGTAGTGCTTACACTGACACAAACATCTCTGGTACTACTTACACTGACACAAACACCTCTGGCA
Organism: Cherax quadricarinatus; assembly: GCF_038502225.1. Classification (NCBI taxonomy): domain Eukaryota; kingdom Metazoa; phylum Arthropoda; class Malacostraca; order Decapoda; family Parastacidae; genus Cherax; species Cherax quadricarinatus. The sequence continues at coordinate 57,979,705 of NC_091301.1, read as the reverse complement.
GTACTTACACTGACACAAACACCTCTGGCAGTACTTACACTGAAACAAACACCTCTGGCAGTACTTACACTGACACAAACACCTCTGGCAGTGCTTACACTGACACAAACACCTCTGGCAGTACTTACAATGACACAAACACCTCTGGCATTGCTTACACTGACACAAACACCTCTGGCAGTACTTACACTGACACAAACACCTCTGGCAGTACTTACACTGACACAAACACCTCTGGTAGTGCTTACACTGACACAAACATCTCTGGTACTACTTACACTGACACAAACACCTCTGGCTGTACTAACACTGAGACAGGCACCTCTGGCAGTACTTACGCTTACACAAACACCTCTGGTAGTGCTTACACTGACACAAACATCTCTGGTACTACTTACACTGACACAAACACCTCTGGCAGTACTTACACTGACACAAACACCTCTGGCAGTACTTACACTGACACAAACACCTCTGGCAGTACTTACGCTTACACAAACACCTCTGGCAGTACTTACGCTGACACAAACTCCTCTGGCAGTACTTACACTGACACAAACACCTCTAGTAGTACTTACACTGACACAAACACCACTGGTAGTGCTTACACTGACACAAACATCTCTGGTACTACTTACACTGACACAAACACCTCTGGCAGTACTAACACTGAGACAGGCACCTCTGGCAGTACTTACGCTGACACAAACACCTCTGGCAGTACTTACACTGACACAAACATCTCTCGTACTACTTACACTGACACAAACACCTCTGGCAGTACTTACACTGACACAAACACCTCTGGTAGTACTTACACTGACACAAACACCTCTGGCACTACTTACACTGACACAAATGCTTCTGGCAGTGTTTACAGTGACACAAATACCTCTGGCAGTGCTAAAACTGAAACAAAGACCTCTGGCAGTACTTACACTGAGAGAAACACCTCTGGTAGTACTTACACTGACATAAACACCTCTGGCAGCACTTACACTGAGACAAACAGCTCTGGCAGTGCTTACACTGAGACAAACACCTCTGGCAGTACTTACACTGACACAAACACCTCTGGCAGTGCTTACACTGACACAGACACCGCTGGCAGTACTTACACTGACACAAACACCTCTGGCAGTGCTTACACTGACACAAACACCTCTGGCAGTACTTACACTGACACAAAGACCTCTGGCAGTACTTACACTGACACAAACACCTCTGGTAGTACTTACACTGACACAAACACCTCTGGTAGTACTTACACTGACACAAACACCTCTGGCAGTACTTACACTGACACAAACACCTCTGGTAGTACTTACACTGACACAAACACCTCTGGCAGTACTTACACTGACACAAGCATCTCTGGCAGTACTTACACTGACACAAACACCTCTGGCAGTACTTACACTGACACAAACACCTCTGGCAGTACTTACACTGATACAAACACCTCTGGCAGTACTTACACTGACACAAGCATCTCTGGCAGTACTTACATTGACACAAGCATCTCTGGCAGTACTTACACTGACACAAGCATCTCTGGCAGTACTTACACTAACACAAACACCTTTGGCAGCACTTATACTGACAAAAACAGCTCTGGCAGTACTTACGCTTACACAAACACCTCTGGCAGTGCTTACACTGACACAAACACCTCTGGCAGTGCTTACACTGACACAAACACCTCTGGCAGTGCTTACACTGACACAAACACCTCTGGCAGTACTTACACTGACACAAACAGCTCTGGCAGTACTTACGCTTACACAAACACCTCTGGCAGTGCTTACACTGACACAAACACCTCTGGCAGTGCTTACACTGACACAAACACCTCTGGCAGTGCTTACACTGACACAAACACCTCTGGCAGTACTTACACTGACACAAACACCTCTGGTAGTACTTACACTGACACAAACACCTCTGGCAGTACTTACACTGACACAAACACCTCTCGCAGTACTAACACTGACACAAAGATCTCTGGCAGTACTTACACCGACACAAACACCTCTGGCAGTACTTACACTGACACAAACACCTCTGGCAGTACTTACACTGACACAAACACCTCTGGCAGTACTTACACCGACACAAACACCTCTGGCAGTACTTACACTGACACAAACACCTCTCGCAGTACTAACACTGACACAAAGATCTCTGGCAGTACTTACACCGACACAAACACCTCTGGCAGTACTTACACTGACACAAACACCTCTGGCAGTACTTACACTGACACAAACACCTCTCGCAGTACTAACACTGACACAAAGATCTCTGGCAGTACTTACACCGACACAAACACCTCTGGCAGTACTTACACTGACACAAACACCTCTGGCAGTACTTACACCAACACAAACACGTCTGGCAGTACTTGCACTGACACAAACACCTCTCGCAGTACTTACACTGACACAAAGATCTCTGGCAGTACTTTCATTGACACAAACACCTCTGGCAGTACTTACACTGACTCAAACACCTCTGGCAGTACTTACACCGACACAAACACCTCTGGCAGTACTTACACCGACACAAACACCTCTGGCAGTACTTACACCGACACAAACACCTCTGGCAGTACTTACACCGACACAAACACCTCTGGCAGTACTTACACCGACACAAACACCTCTGGCAGTACTTACACCGACACAAACACTTCTGGTAGTACTTACACCGACACAAACACTTCTGGCAGTACTTACACTGCAGCAGTGATCCCTCATATACAAGAACATTAACACTCGCGGGTTAATGTAACTCTGACAGTATTGTCTTGAGATTCTGTTAACACAGTTTTCCGGAGAGTTGATTGTGTATGTAACACCGGTGCCGCGTAGTGTTGATGGTGTTGGTGACACTGCTGACGTTTGGTGTTGATGGTGTTCGTGACACTGATGACGTGGTGTTTGTGGTGTTAGTAACAGAGATGACGTGTAGTGTTGATGGTGTTATTAACACTGGTGACGTGTAGTGTTGATGGTGTTGGTGACACTGATGACGTGTAGTGTTGATGGTGTTTGTAACACTGGTGACGTGTAGTGTTGCTGGTGTTGGTAACACTGCTGACGTGTGATATTTCTTGTGTTCGTTAATTTCCAGAGATGTGTTGTTTACCAGTGTTGCTAACACTGCTGATACGAAATATCCCTCTGTGTCTACTATATTCTTGCCGAATAGGTAAAACTTTCGATTTTGGCTTCAATAGCAGCGGTCTTCTTGCGAAAATTTGTGTATGCAATAATTTCGCAGAAGTCATTCTCAGTCTAACGAAAAAAATACATTTCAATGTGTTTATTATTAAATTACTGTAAACTTATCTAAAATATATTTAATTGGATTAGGCTAAATTAAATTGCGCTTGGTAGCAAATCATTAATTATTACATTAACATAAATGACAAAAAATCTTTAAATGTATAAGAGAAATTTTTTAGAAACGTCTTAATTTTTGATGAGTTCTTGATAATTGACCAATTTTACCTATATATAAATATATATATATATATATATATATATATATATATATATATATATATATATATATATATATATATATATATATATATATATATATATATATATATATATATATATATATGTATATATATATATATATATATATATATATATATATATATATATATATATATATATATATGCAAAACAACCACTGTGAAAGAATAGTGAAATTCCAAACGCTTTCGTGACTACTAACGTTATCAAGGAACAATGAAAGTAAAGCATCAAAGGAAGGTATATAAAGGGGTAGCCCACACCTCACTATCAGATCCCACAACAAAGAAACACCTGGCGCGCGACTCATAAGAAAGGGAACACTGCAGCAGGCCCCCCGGCCCAACTAGACAGGTCCTTCACACAATCCACCAACAAACTATTCTACCCAAGAAATAAGAATTTTAAAATCATTATTTGTCCAATGTATTATTAAATTCTTCCCAAATTCTATTAATTATAAATGGATCTAATTTATATAAACCAAAGGAAATATTCATATTATTGTCAAAACTGCTTTTTATGAAACAAGATTCAATTATATTCCTGTCGACCATGGACTTGCTTGATACTACTTTCTCAACTTTTTGAAAATCAATTGGATGGTTAAAATCTCTTACATGAATAAATAGAACATTGGAATCTTGTCCAGTTCTAATGCTATATTTATGTTGTTTTAATCTTAGTTCGAGATTTTTACCAGTTTGACCGTAATAAACTTTATCGCAAATTTTACAAGGAATCTTATAGACACATCCATCAGCATTTTGGGGGGAATTCTTTATCAAAAGTTTTTTTACTGTATCAAGATTTTTAAATACAACTTTAATATTAAAAGTCTTAAGAAGAGAAGGCATATCAACCAAGTTTTCATGGTAAGGGAGAACCAACATATTTTTAGTTGAATAAGGCTGGTTGTCCCTTTTTGGATTGTAAAAAGTATTTCTAGCAATTTTAAAGGATTTATCAATTACGTTTCTTGGTTATTTCAAATCATTACATATTTCATAATTTTTTTATATTTCCTCATCTATGAACTCTGGACTACAAATATATATATATATATATATATATATATATATATATATATATATATATATATATATATATATATATATATATATATATATATATATATATATATAAATATATATATATATATATATATATGCATATATATATGCATATATATATATATATATATATATATATATATATATATATATATATATATATATATATATATATATATATATATATATATATATATATATATATATATATATATATATATAATTTATTTGATATAATAACTCATCGGCCGTCTCCCACCAAGGCAGGGTGGCCCGTAAAAGGAAAAACTTTCACGATCATTCACTCCATCACTGTCTTGCCAGAGGGAAGCTTTACACTACAGTTATAAAACTGCAACATTAACACCCCTCCTTCAGACTGCAGACATTGTACTTCCCATCTCCAGGAATCAAGTCCGACCTGCCGGTCTCCCAGAATCCGTTCAGCCCATCCGGCACTGAAGACTGCAGTCGTTCACTTGTGTGATGCTCAATATTTTTTTTAAGCAAAAAAGTCAATCGTGGAAATTCTGACCCTAACTGAGCAAATGTTTCAACGTTTAAGCAATATCTATGGAAGAAAAACATAATCTCCCAACTACTTAAGTCACTCTTTCACGGATAACTAATTAAGTATTTAAATAATGATTAGTCTGAGATAACGTGATATAACTTGTTCTCTTGCGAGAAACACTCACCAACACAGCTGCTAGATTTCTGTATATTTGTCAGTCCCACATACACACCACCCACCTATGATGATAGTCACCACCCACCTGTATCCTTCAGCACCTCCGGTAGATGGAGATAAGGTCCACTGTGTGGGCGAAACGTTGCCAATAAAGGATCGCATTAAACTGCATTTGTGTCTCTGATTCTGCCACCACTCACCTGTATATATTACTACTGCCTGTACCTGTCACCACTCACCTGCTCGATGATGCAGAAGAGGTTGATCGGTGAGGCTGTCTCAACATGATATTCACTGTTGCCCAGAATAAAGGCTTCAGGAACTATCACGTTGAGGTTGACAAACTGGCTCACGATGCCTGTGCCAGTGGAGATCTGTATGGGGAGAGGAGATGTCCGTCAGTGATAAAGAGAGATCGAGAGAGAATCATAGAGGGAAAAAACGAGAGGGCAGACAAACATTTCCAGAAATGGCACCCATCTCACCCACTCACCCACGACATGAGTGATCACCCGCCAGAGAATGGTATATAACATGCTACCACCTTCCACCCCTTCAGCAAATGCAACACATGTAATTTCCCCGGATTACCCTTAGCAATATTCTGTAAATTGCATCATCTGCTAGATAAATGCCTATCACCGTTACTACGTAAGAGCTTGGTGGTGCTTAGAGCGTGCAATGATAATTGTTATTGGAGCGTTTCCCATCAACGCAACATGGGGGACTGACGAACGTACACTCCCCTCATTGTCTATAGGGTCAATTAGGTTTAGATTACACTACTGCATCCTGTTTTGTCTGGTGTAGACCAGACGAGACTAGAATTCAGTTACATATAATAGCAGGGTTAGTCTAAATTTTGATGTCATTCACCTTACATACGAGTCTTTCATTAGTGGATAAAGCTGGCTTATGTGTGAGCAAGTCTTGCAATACTGTGGGTAACTGTGGGTATGTTATCTTGTAGCAGCACCACTGGTGTCAGTGTAAGTCTTGCAATACTGTGAGTAACTGTGGGTATGTTATCTTGTAGCAGCACCACTGGTGTCAGTGTAAGTCTTGCAATACTGTGGGTAACTGTGGGTATGTTATCTTGTAGCAGCACCACTGGTGTCAGTGTAAGTCTTGCACTGCTGTGGGTAACTGTGGGTATGTTATCTTGTAGCAGCACCACTGGTGTCAGTGTAAGTCTTGCACTGCTGTGGGTAACTGTGGGTATGTTATCTTGTAGCAGCACCACTGGTGTCAGTGTAAGTCTTGCACTGCTGTGGGTAACTGTGGGTATATCTTGTAGCAGCACCACTGGTGTCAGTGTAAGTCTTGCACTGCTGTGGGTAACTGTGGGTATGTTATCTTGTAGCAGCACCACTGGTGCCTGTGTCAGTCTTGCACTGCTGTGAGTAACTGTGGGTATGTTATCTTGTAGCAGTTCCACTGGTGCCAGAGTACGTCTCAAACTGCTGTGATTAACTGTGGGTATGTTATCTTGTAGGAGCACAACTGGTGTCAGAGTACGTCTTGCACTGCTGTGAGTAACTGTGGGTATGTTATCTTGTAGCAGCACCACTGATGTCAGAGTACGTCTCAAACTGCTGTGAGTAACTGTGGGTCGGTTACCTTGTAGCAACACCACTGATGTCAGAGTACGTCTCAAACTGCTGTGAGTAACTGTGGGTCGGTTATCTTGTAGCAGCACCACTGATGTCAGAGTACGTCTCACACTGCTGTGAGTAACTGTGGGTCGGTTATCTTGTAGCAGCACCACTGATGTCAGAGTACATCTCACACTGCTGTGAGTAACCGTGGGTCGGTTATCTTGTAGCAGCACCACTGATGTCAGAGTACATCTCACACTGCTGTGAGTAACTGTGGGTCGGTTATCTTGTAGCAGCACCACTGATGTCAGAGTACATCTCACACTGCTGTGAGTAACCGTGGGTCGGTTATCTTGTAGCAGCACCACTGATGTCAGAGTACATCTCACACTGCTGTGAGTAACCGTGGGTCGGTTATCTTGTAGCAGCACCACTGATGTCAGAGTACATCTCACACTGCTGTGAGTAACCGTGGGTCGGTTATCTTGTAGCAGCACCACTGATGTCAGAGTACGTCTCACACTGCTGTGAGTAACTGTGGGTCGGTTAACTTGTAGCAGCACCACTGATGTCAGAGTACATCTCACACTGCTGTGAGTAACCGTGGGTCGGTTATCTTGTAGCAGCACCACTGATGTCAGAGTACGTCTCACACTGCTGTGAGTAATTGTGGGTCGGTTAACTTGTAGCAGCACCACTGATGTCAGAGTACATCTCACACTGCTGTGAGTAACCGTGGGTCGGTTATCTTGTAGCAGCACCACTGATGTCAGAGTACGTCTCACACTGCTGTGAGTAATTGTGGGTCGGTTAACTTGTAGCAGCACCACTGATGTCAGAGTACATCTCACACTGCTGTGAGTAACCGTGGGTCGGTTATCTTGTAGCAGCACCACTGATGTCAGAGTACGTCTCACACTGCTGTGAGTAACTGTGGGTCGGTTAACTTGTAGCAGCACCACTGATGTCAGAGTACATCTCACACTTCTGTGAGTAACCGTGGATCGGTTATCTTCCATCAAGAACACTTTCCTTCACGGACAGCAAGGGATGCCTTGATGCTAGTGAATGACCCTTGATCTAAGGTATAAAAGCTGCACCCCTCATCCTTGAATCAAACATGATTACCTTCCATTTCCAGGCGCTGTGTGACCCTTTACGGGTTTAACGCTTCCCAAGAGAAAGGAGCTACATAAATACTTAAACCATAACCATGGTATGGTATTTCATACCATCACATAATATGGGTGTTGTACCATCACCATTATATAATATTTCTGTGAAAATTAATTTTAGGATATTAATTATTATTTTGAAATTAAGACACATGTGCAACATCTGGGTATCTTTATTGTAGACGTTTCGCCATCCAGTGGCTTTAACAATACAGATTCTAAGACATAACTTGAAGACAGTAGAACTATGTCCTAGAATTTGTATTGATAAAGCCACTGGATGGCGAAACGTCTACAATAAAGATAGCCAAATGTTGCACATGTGTCTTAATTCCATCTTGTCGGTATTGTATACCATTCTTACACAATTAATATTTTCTTAACTGCAAATATTTATCTTGTCTAAACAATAGTTTAACAAAATCTTGGTTAATAAAGATGTTGTCAGCTGTTATTGTTTTTGTTCAGCTTAAGTTGTTACTGTTTCGTCTCTCATTTATTTACAGAAGACTTGACTACAACTTAAAGTTGTGTTGCCAAGAATAATAGTGATGGTAGTGGTGGTGATGGTGGTTGATGATAGTGGTGGTTGATGTGGTGATGGTGGTTGATGATAGTGGTGGTTGATGTGGTGATGGTGGTTGATGATAGTGGTGGTAGAGGTGGTGATGGTGGTTGATGTGGTGATGGTGGTTGATGATAGTGGTGGTAGAGGTTGTGATGGTGGTTGATGATAGTGGTGGTTGATGTGGTGATGGTGGTTGATGATAGTGGTGGTAGTGGTGGTAGTGGTGGTGATGGTAGTTGATGATAGTGGTGGTAGTGGTGGTGATGGTGGTTGATGATAGTAGTGGTGGAGGTGGTGATGGTAGTTGATGATAGTGGCGGTTGATGTGGTGATGGTGGTTGATGATAGTAGTGGTGGAGGTGGTGATGGTGGTTGATGATAGTGGTGGTAGAGGTGGTGATGGTGGTTGATGATAGTGGTGGTTGATGTGGTGATGGTGGTTGATGATAGTAGTGGTGGAGGTGGTGATGGTGGTTGATGATAGTGGTGGTAGAGGTGGTGATGGTGGTTGATGATAGTGGTGGTAGAGGTGGTGATGGTGGTTGATGATAGTGGTGGTAGAGGTGGTGATGGTGGTTGATGATAGTGGTGGTAGAGGTGGTGATGGTGGTTGTTGAAAGTGGTGGTAGAGGTGGTGATGGTGGTTGATGGTGGTGGTGGTAGAGGTGGTGATGGTGGTTGATGATAGTGGTGGTAGAGGTGGTGATGGTGGTTGATGATAGTGGTGGTAGAGGTGGCGATGGTGGTTGATGATAGTGGTGGTAGAGGTGGTGATGGTGGTTGATGATAGTGGTGGTAGAGGTGGCGATGGTGGTTGATGATAGTGGTGGTAGAGGTGGTGATGGTGGTTGATGAGAGTGGTGGTAGAGGTGGTGATGGTGGTTGATGATAGTGGTGGTTGATGTGGTGATGGTTGATGTGGCGATGGTGGTTGATGATAGTAGTGGTGGAGGTGGTGATGGTAGTTGATGATAGTGGTGGTGGAGGTGGTGATGGTGATTGATGATAGTGGTGGTAGAGGTGGTGATTGTGGTTGATGATAGTGGTGGTAGAGGTGGTGATGGTGGTTGTTGAAAGTGGTGGTAGAGGTGGTGATGGTGGTTGATGGTGGTGGTGGTAGAGGTGGTGATGGTGGTTGATGATAGTGGTGGTAGAGGTGGCGATGGTGGTTGATGATAGTGGTGGTAGAGGTGGTGATGGTGGTTGATGAGAGTGGTGGTAGAGGTGGTGATGGTGGTTGATGGTGGTGGTGGTAGAGGTGGTGATGGTGGTTGATGATAGTGGTGGTAGAGGTGGTGATGGTGGTTGATGATAGTGGTGGTAGAGGTGGCGATGGTGGTTGATGATAGTGGTGGTAGAGGTGGTGATGGTGGTTGATGATAGTGGTGGTAGAGGTGGCGATGGTGGTTGATGATAGTGGTGGTAGAGGTGGTGATGGTGGTTGATGAGAGTGGTGGTAGAGGTGGTGATGGTGGTTGATGATAGTGGTGGTTGATGTGGTGATGGTTGATGTGGCGATGGTGGTTGATGATAGTAGTGGTGGAGGTGGTGATGGTAGTTGATGATAGTGGTGGTGGAGGTGGTGATGGTGATTGATGATAGTGGTGGTAGAAGTGGTGATTGTGGTTGATGATAGTGGTGGTAGAGGTGGTGATGGTGGTTGTTGAAAGTGGTGGTAGAGGTGGTGATGGTGGTTGATGGTGGTGGTGGTAGAGGTGGTGATGGTGGTTGATGATAGTGGTGGTAGAGGTGGTGATGGTGGTTGTTGAAAGTGGTGGTAGAGGTGGTGATGGTGGTTGATGGTGGTGGTGGTAGAGGTGGTGATGGTGGTTGATGGTGGTGGTGGTAGAGGTGGTGATGGTGGTTGATGACAGTGGTGGTAGAGGTGGTGATGGTGGTTGATGATAGTGGTGGTAGAGGTGGCGATGGTGGTTGATGATAGTGGTTGTAGAGGTAGTGTTGGTGGTTACCAACACTCCCAACACTCCCAACACTCCCAACACTGCCAACACTGCCAACACTGCCAACACTACCAACACTGCCAACACTGCCAACACTGCCAACACTGCCAACACTGCCAACACTGCCAACACTGCCAACACTACCAACACTGTCAACACTGCCAACACTGCCAACACTGCCAACACTGCCAACACTGCCAACACTGCCAACACTAACAACACTGCCAACACTGCCAACACTGCCAACACTAACAACACTGCCAACACTAACAACACTGCCAACACTGCCAACACTGCCAACACTGCCAACACTGCCAACACTGCCAACACTACCAACACTGCCAACACTCCCAACACTTCCAACACTACCAACACTGTCAACACTGCCAACACTGCCAACACTGCCAAGGAATGCCTGTGTACAACATCGCAATTCACACAACCATTTAATTAACTACAGAAACTCAAGACTTATAGCCACAGAAGACAACACTCAATACAGAAGAATCCTGGAATCATCGCTTATCTCTACAACCAACAATTTCAACCAGAACAATGGCTTCTATAACATAGCTGAACCACTCGCCAAGAAACTTCTTCATCGCTATCCCACATAAGAACATAGAACACTGCAGAAGGTCTACAACTTGTCCAATACCCCTACCTAGCTACCCAAGACTCTATAACCCCACCCGGTAGATCATCAGATGCAGCATTCTCCACCTGACCTCAACATTCTGAACATGACTATAAATACTCTCGTACCTTCCAACCCCAGGTAGATCCGTGTGTGACTTGAAAAAGCCCACTGTGTGGGTGAAACGTTGTCAATAAAGGATCACATTATACTGCATTTGTGTTTATATTTCCACTCCCAACACTTCCAACACTGCCAACACTGCCAACACTGCCAACACTGCCAACACTACCAACACTCCCAACACTCCCAACACTCCCAACACTGCCAACACTGCCAACACTGCCAACACTACCAACACTCCCAACACTCCCAACACTGCCAACACTGCCAACACTCCCAACACTCCCAACACTGCCAACACTCCCAACACTCCCAACACTGCCAACACTCCCAACACTCCCAACACTGCCAACACTCCCAACACTCCCAACACTGCCAACACTCCCAACACTCCCAACACTCCCAACACTGCCAACACTCCCAACACTGCCAACACTGCCAACACTCCCAACACTGCCAACACTCCCAACACTGCCAACACTGCCAACACTCCCAACACTGCCAACACTGCCAACACTCCCAACACTCCCAACACTGCCAACACTCCCAACACTCCCAACACTCCCAACACTCCCAACACTCCCAACACTGCCAACACTCCCAACACTCCCAACACTCCCAACACTCCCAACACTGCCAACACTCCCAACACTCCCAACACTGTCAACACCGCCAACACTGCCAACACTGCCAACACTCCCAACACTCCCAACACTCCCAACACTCCCAACACTCCCAACACTCCCAACACTCCCAACACTGCCAACACTGCCAACACTGCCAATACTCCCAACACTGCCAACACTGCCAATACTCCCAACACTGCCAACACTGCCAACACTGCCAAAACTCCCAACACTGCCAACACTGCCAACACTGCCAACACTCCCAACACTGCCAACACTGCCAACACTGCCAACACTCCCAACACTGCCAACACTGCCAACACTGCCAACACTCCCAACACTGCCAACACTGCCAACACTGCCAACACTGCCAACACTGCCAACACTCCCAACACTGCCAACACTGCCAACACTGCCACCTGCCCAATTGTTTCGCAGTCCTTGTCAAGAGTAAACTGGAACGAGTTGTATCTGACGGCCTTCTCTCTCTCTCTCTCTCTCTCTCTCTCTCTCTCTCTCTCTCTCTCTCTCTCTCTCTCTCTCTCTCTCTCTCTCTCTCTCTCTCTCTCTCTCTCTCTCTCTCTCTCTCTCTCTCTCTCTTCCCTAAAGGAAGGTTCCTTGACGGTGGTGAGAGGCTCTTGATCTAGGGAATTGGATCTGTGCTCCAATTCCCTGAGTTAAGCCTGAATACCTTCCACATCCCCCCACAGGTGCTGCATAGTCGTACGGGTTTAGCACTCCCCCTTGATTATAATAATAATAATATTCTCTCTCCCTCACTGTCACACGTTGTTCCTGACTGTAGTAACACCTCCATCTCTGCTCTGTCTGGGAGAACACCGTTCTCCTCAGTTCGTGTTATTTACATTGTTTTTGGTAAAGCATGTCTCCAATGGTGAGCTGGGGCATACATCATTACTAATAATAATAATAATAATAATAATAATAATAATAATAATAATAATAATAATAATAATAATAATAATAATAATAATAATAATAAGAAGAAGAAGAAGAAGAAGAAGAAGAAGAAGAGCTTAGGGTTGCTAAGCTGGAGATACGGTGATTAACGGAGGAGAACAAGAGGATTCATAGTAATCCTCCTGTTGTGAGTCCCCGGGTTAAGAGGGGAACTTGGTCCCCTAGTTTTGAAGGTTCTCATTATCCATCCTGTCATTTTTCTAACAGATGCGATTGATACAATGTTATGGTCCTTGAAGGTGAGATCCTCCGACATGATCACTCCCAGGTCTTTGACGTTGGTGTTTCGCTCTATTTTGTGGCCAGAATTTGTTTTGTACTCTGATGAAGATTTAATTTCCTCGTGTTTACCATATCTGAGTAATTGAAATTTCTCATCCTTGAACTTCATATTGTTTTCTGCAGCCCACTGAAAGATTCGGTTGATGTCCGCCTGGAGCCTTGCAGTGTCTGCAATGGAAGACACTGTCATGCAGATTCGGGTGTCATCTGCAAAGGAAGACACGGTGCTGTGGCTGACATCCTTGTCTATGTCGGATATGAGGATGAGGAACAAGATGGGAGCGAGTACTGTGCCTTGTGGAAAAGAGCTTTTCACCATAGCTGCCTCGGACTTTACTATGTTGACGACTACTCTCTGTGTTCTGTTAGTGAGGAAATTATAGATCCATCGACCGACTTTTCCTGTTATTCCTTTAGCACGCATTTTGTGCGCTATTACGCCATGGTCACACTTGTCGAAGGCTTTTGCAAAGTCTGTATATATTACATCTGCATTATTTTTGTCTTCTAGTGCATCTAGGACCTTGTTGTAGTGATCCAATAGTTGAGACAGACAGAAGCGACCTGTTCTAAACCCATGTTGTCCTGGGTTGTGTAACTGATGGGTTTCTAGATGGGTGGTGATCTTGCTTCTTAGGACCCTTTCAAAGATTTTTATGATATGGGATGTTAGTGCTATCGGTCTGTAGTTCTTTGCTGTTGCTTTACTGCCACCTTTGTGGAGTGGGGCTATGTCTGTTGTTTTCAGTAACTGTGGGACGACCCCCGTGTTCATCCTCCCTCTCTATAGGATGGAAAAGGCTCATGATAGGGGCTTCTTGCAGTTCTTGAAAAACACGGAGTTCCATGAGTCTGGCCCTGGGGAAGAGTGCATGGGCATGTCATTTATCGCCTGTTCGAAGTCATTGGGCGTCAGGATAACATCGGATAGGCTTGTGTTAACCAGATTCTGTGGCTCTCTCATAAAAAATTAATTTTGTTCTTCGACTCTCAGTCTGGTTAGCGGCTTGCTAAAAACTGAGTCATATTGGGACTTTAGTAGCTCACTCATTTCCTTGCTGTCATCTGTGTAGGACCCATCTTGTTTAAGTAGGTGTCCAATACTGGACGTTGTTCTCGACTTTGATTTGGCATAGGAGAAGAAATACTTTGGGTTTCTTTCGATTTCATTTATGGCTTTTAGTTCTTCCCGCGATTCCTGACTCCTATAAGATTCCTTTAGCTTAAGTTCGATGCTTGCTATTTCTCTGACCAGTGTCTCCCTACGCATTTCAGATATATTGACCTCTTTTAGCCGCTCTGTTATTTTTTTCCGTCGCCTGTAAAGGGAGCGCCTGACTCCTTCTATTTTACATCTACTCCTCCTTTTTCTTAGAGGAATAAGCCTTGTGCATACATCGAGTGCCACCAAGTTAATCTGTTCTAGGCATAAGTTGGGGTCTGTGTTGCTTAGTATATCTTCCCAGCTTATATCGGTTAGGACTTGGTTTACTTGGTCCCACTTTATGTTTTTGTTATTGAAGTTGAATTTGGTGAATGCTCCCTCGTGACTAGTCTCATTTTGTCGGTCTGGGGCTCCACGCATACATGTCTGAACCTCAATTATGTTTTGATCTGAGTATATTGTTTTTGATATGGTGACATTTCTTATCAGATCATCATTGTTAGTGAAGATGAGGTCTAGTGTATTCTCCAGTCTAGTAGGCTCTATTATTTGCTGGTTTAAATTGAATTTTGTGCAGAGATTTAAAAGCTCGTGTGAGTGTGAGTTTTCATCAGAGCTGCCTCCTGGTGTTATTACTGCAAGAATATTATTTGCTATATTCCTCCATTTTAGGTGCCTTAAGTTGAAATCCCCCAGGAGCAAGATGTTGGGTGCAGGAGCTGGAAGATTTTCCAGACAGTGGTCAATTTTTAGCAGCTGTTCCTGGAATTGCTGGGATGTTGCATCTGGAGGCTTGTAGACTACCACAATGACTAGGTCTTGATTCTCGACCTTTACTGCTAAAACTTCCACTACATCATTTGAGGCATTAAGCAGTTCTGTGCAAACAAGTGACTCTGCAATGTACAGGCCAACCCCCCCCCCCTTTTTTTTTTGGCTGTTCACTCTGTCACATCTGTATAAGTTGTAACCTGGGATCCATATTTCGTTGTCCAAGTGATCCTTTATGTGGGTCTCAGTGAAAACCGCGAGCATTGCCTTTGCCTCTGCAAGCAGTCAACGGATAAAAGGTATTTTGTTGCTTGTTGCTGGCTTTAGACCCTGTATATTTGCAAAGAAGAATGTCATCTGACTGGTGGTATTGTTGGTACTGGGATAGGCATAATTTGATTAATGATACTCAACATGGTTTCACCAGGCGCCGTTCCTGTCTAACTAATTTATTAACTTTCTTCAGGAAAGCTTTTGAGGCCGTTGATCAGGATAAAGAATTAGATATTGTTTATTTAGATTTTATTAAGGCTTTCGTTAGAGTACCACATCAGAGACTGTTGAAGAAAGTGGCTGCTCATGGCACTGGGGTTAAAATGCTGTTATGGATCGAGTCATGGCACACTAATAGGAAGCAGAGAGTGTGCATAAATGGGGTTAAATCTGAGTGGGGATCTGTAACAAGTGGCGTTCTGCAGGGATCAGTTTTAGGCCCATTGTTGTTTATAATATATATAAACGACATTGACGAGGGAATTACTAGTGACATAAGCAAATTTGCTGATGACACGAAGATAGGTAGAATAATCGATTCAGACGTTGATGTCTCACAACTTCAGGAGGATTTAGACAAACTCAATTCGTGGTCAGAAAAGTGGCAGATGCAGTTCAATGAAGATAAATGTAAAGTTCTACAGCTCGGAAATGTCCATAACCCTAGCACCTACCAGCTTAAAAATGTTAAACTTAGCTGTATAGAATGCGAAAAGGATTTGGGGGTTATGGTAAGCAGCAACCAAGACAGCAGTGCCTAAGCGTGCGTAATAAGGCAAATTGATTGCTGGGATTTATATCAAGAAGTGTAAGCAACAGAAGTCCAGAGGTCATACTGCAGGTTTATACATCATTAGTAAGGCCTCACCTATATTATGCAGCTCAGTTCTGGTCTCCATATTACAGAATGGACGTAAATTCGTTAGAAAACATTCAGCATAGAATGACTAAATTAATACATAGCATTAGAAATCTTCCTTATGAAGAAAGATTGAAGACTCTTAAATTACATTCACTTGTTAGACGAAGAATGAGGGGAGACCTGATCGAAGTGTATAAGTGGAAGATAGGCATTAATAAAGGGGATATTAATAAGGTCTTGAGGATATCTCTCCAAGAGAGAACCCGCAGTAATGGATTTAAATTAGACAAGTTTAGATTCAGATAGGACATAGGAAAGTATTGGTTTGGAAATAGGGTAGTTGATGAGTGGAACAGTCTACCTAGTTGGGTTATTGAGGCTAGGACTTTAGGTAGCTTCAAATTTAGGTTGGATAAATATATGAGTGGGAGGGGTTGGATTTGAGTGGGACTTGCAAATGAGTTGATAGAGTTATCAGAGCTTATTTCTTGGATGGCATTGAAAATTGGGTTGGGCAAATGCTTTGTTAGTGGGATGGATTGTAAAGGACCTGCCGAGTATGACCCAACAGGCCTGCTGCAGTGATCCTCCTTTCTTATGTTCTTATGTTCTTATGAATTACAGTAACAAGGGAGTTTTATACCTTTGGTGTAGGATCTGTTGAAGGTCGGCAGTTAGGGTCGTTTTGGTGTCCTTGATTCCTTGTCTGATGCTGTGCTGTTCACTGCTGCTTCCAGCATTACTGCTGTTTCGCAAGCTGTTTGACTGCCTCGATGATCCAGAAGTTAGCTTATCTATTGACTTGTTAATGTCAGTCACATTCTAAGTATACGTCGAGTCAATCCGAGCACTCACACCTACACTCACACACCCTCATCAAAGCAAAGTACCAAATGATACATACTCATAAAAGTATTATAACTTATTTTATAATAAAGATAGTGCCTATAGCACCATATATAAGTAAAGAATAAGAACGGGTGTCGTATATAAGTATACCAAGTTATACTCGAAGAGTTGAGTAGGAGCTTATCTCCTTAATTATTCAAGTTACATTAACTGTAATTATTTCCACCTAAACAAATTTGTTACCTTTTGTCGGGTAGAGGCAGGTTTGACTGCCTTTAAACACATGCACCATTATGCGTGTCATCCTACTCGCACCGCGCATCTGGATTCTCATTCTTTAATTCAGACCAATCACAAGCCTTCCCTGAGTCGCTTCAGATAAGTGGTGATGGCGTTTGCTGGCTTCCCATTGGTTGAGAGAACAAAATGTAAACACTTCTGACTTGGTGTCACCCAGAGTGGGTTTTTTCAATCTAGTGTCACTAATATATTCTTGGATTTTACCCTCTACAATGTCGGTAAGTACTGATTGTTGTGTTTAGTGTGTACATGAATAATTTAGGCATATTTTGATATATACATAAAGTCTGTGTGAAGCATAATGTGAGTGTAGCAAGCAGTTGAAAAAAGTGCAACAAAAGAATGGCAGTCAGGACTGACTCTGCCCGAGTAGGGACATAGTCCACTTTCAGTAAAATAAATATTTATAAAAAAAATTCTACTGCATATATGAATTCGGTAGTGGTCTGGATGTATACAGAACGTTTTTATTGTCCTTCCAGATCAATGAGAAATTGTTTTATGGCTAGCCCTCCAACACCAGGTCAAAATATGTCTGCATTTTGGATGACAGTGGCTCAGAACCAGAGGTAGATGACCCTGAATTGCTGGATAGTGGTGATGAATACTTGCCACCAGATGCAGAGGTGTCAAGTGATGATGAGGAGGAAGAAAGGCCAGCCAAAAAGAAGAAATTAGTCAAGAAAAAGAGAGGCATTACGATCGAGGAGTACCCTGATGAGGAACATATTTATGACGATCTTGCTCTTCAAGTTGAACCTAAGTGGTCCCAGGTTGACCTCCAAAATGACCCTTTACTTCATAGACTTCCATTCTAGCAATTAGTAATATACAATGATTGCTCTTCCTCATGAATCTCAGCAATATGGGACTTGAAAGTTTTAGCCCTTTGCAATGTGTCCTTGTTGCTATTTCTTTCATTTTTATATTTTTCTAATACTTACAAAATGTTTTGATACAAGTTCCATTAATGATTTTGATATTTTATATTTGTATAATAAATTTTAAAAATAGTTATTGGGTGTTTTATTAACAATTGCAAGTTTGCAACATTCAAATTAATACTCCCTATTTCAGACATGGGCGAGTTTAACTGCCTTTCGCAGATTAGCAATTGCTCGGAAACTAACCATCAGAATTCCATTTATATGGCCTCATTCATCTTATATTGAGTTACTCTATCCACTCTAAAGGAGTTAAGTGTGAAATTCCATTATATCAGACATTGCCTGACAAAGGGTTAAAGATCTCAAGTTTTATTTCGTTGGTTAGTATTCACTCAGCAGCAATCCGAAAGTGCGATTGAGTAGCCATATAAATATACGGAAAAAGCTGGAGTAGAATTAACTCTGACAAACAGTTACACAACCAGAAACAGTCTAGATGCTGGAGGAGGATCTGTAAGATGACCTTTTAGTATTCTCCGGAGATGTCTTCAGTTACTAGAGGTAGCATTTTGTAACAGTGGTGGTGGTGGAAGGTATTTCTGTAATTAACATCGTAACAAGTTGAATAGTCTGATGGTAGCAGGATAAATAGTCTGCTGATAGCAAGTTAAATAGTCTGCAGGTAGCAGGTTGAATAGTCTGCAGGTAACAGGTTAAGTAGCCTGCTGGTAGCAGGTAGAAGAGTCTGCTTATAGTAGGTAGAATATTCTGCTGATAGTAGATATAAGAGTCTGCTGGTGGCAGGTAGAATAGTCTGCTGATAGAAGGTAGAAGAGTCTGCTGGTAACAGGTAGAAAAGTCTGCTGGTAGTTTGCAGAAGAGTCTGCTGATGGTAGGTATAACAGTCTGCTGGTAGCAGGTAGAAGAGTCTGCTAGCAGCAGGTAGAAGAGTCTGCTGGTAGCTGGTAGAAAAGTCTGCAGGTAGCAAGTTGAATAGTCTGCTGGTAGCAAAATGTAAGGTTTGCTGCTAACAGATTAAAATTGGCATCAGGCAAAAATTTCCACTTTTATCAGGTTTAAATTTCTGCTGTATCAGGTTGAATTTCTGCCAGTATCAAATTTAATTTTTTGCTGGGATGAGGTAAAAATTTCTGCTGGTATCAGATAAAAAAAATTTGCTGGTATCAGGTTGAAATTTCTGCGGGTATCAGACTGAAATTTCTGCTGGTATCAGGTAAATATTTCTATTGGTATCAGGTAAAAATTTCTGATAGTATCAGGTAAAAATTTCTGCTGGTATCAGGTTGTAATCTCTTTTGGTATCAGATTGATGAGCTTGTTGCAGGTTGAATACTTATGAAGTAAGGATGTTGATACTGTGCTCTCGTATTTTGTTCTGACCATCCAACTTTTTCTGGAATCTATTTTACATTTCTGCCCATTACTCTCACTTCAAGAATTTATGGTATTGTGAAAATTTGCTCCCTATTTTTCTCATCCGCCCATGTCTCTTACTCCAATAAATTGTTATGGCACAATACTGTTCAGATTATGGAGCTTTTCTAAACATTATCCTATATCTCTCACCCCAGGACAGAAAATTTTTTATGGTAGTGCTTAGATCTGACACCTGACCCTCCTGAATTATGTGTCTGCTATTGCGTCTGCCTTCATGGTAGCTTCTGCTGCTGCCTTCATAGTAGGTGCTGCTACTGCCTTCACGGTAGCTGCTGCTGCTGCCTTCACGGTAGCTGCTGCTGCTGCCTTCATGGTAGCTTCTGCTGCTGCCTTCATAGTAGGTGCTGCTACTGCCCTCATGGTAGCTGCTGCTACTGCCTTCACGGTAGCTGCTGCTGCTGCCTTCACGGTAGCTGCTGCTGCTGCTGCCTTCATGGTAGCTGCTGTTCCTGTTGTTGCTTTATGGCGGTTACTACTGCTGCTGTCATCATGATATATCTCTCTTCTCTGCTGCGAAGACTTCTTTGAGAATTAAAAGTTACTGTGAAGTTATGGTGGTAGTTGTGATGATATGGTGGTAGTTGTGATACAGTATTCGTGGTGGAGGTCTGGTAGTTTTGAATGTATGGTGGAGCTGTGTAAGGTATTGTGAAGGAACAGTGGTGGTGTTGAAAGTATGGCATTGTTGTTGCTTAAACAGTGGAGGTGGTGAAGGTATGAAGGGTGGTGGTGAAAGTTTGGTGGTGGTATTGAAGATATCGTGGTGGTGTTTATAGTATGCTGCTGTGGTGATAGTAAAGTGGCAGGGTTAGATGTATAATGATGGTGATCATGAATGTATGGTGAGGGTACGTTGCTCATAGTAAATTATGGTACTGGTAGTGAAACTATAGTTGGGGAAGTAGTGGTGAAGGGATTGTGGCGATGGTGGAGATACAATGTTGCTGGTGAAGGTATGGCATTGACGGTGAAGATATTGTGTAGTTGAGTTTCCGTAAACACCTCTAATAACATCACTAGTAGGACCCGGAACTGCAGCCCAACACCAACACTGAGAGGTGCTTGTTATTCTACAGTAAGATAATACTAAAGTAAGATATACTTTAAAAGCATATGATTGTTGTTGTGGCGCAAAAACACCACAAACACATCTTCAGGTTTTCCTTATCAATGAATCGATATTCAGAGTGTCTAACTGGTGCTACTGCTACTTATACTACTGCTGCTGTGGCGCCCACTGTTGCAGCAGCTGCATCTATATTTACCACTGCTAGGGAGAGATGAGTGTCTGCCGTGTAATTATAACAATAATAGGAGTCAGACAGACGGTTATTTGACAATATTCACGTGCAGGTAGAAATATACAGTGAGAGATTAATGAAGAAATATCACATGTGGTGTTAGTTATTTGCTGCCTCAGAGAAAATATATTTACACCTTGGTAGCGTGTTGCACTGAAATTCCCTTAGTTACGAAGACCTGATGTGTTGCACAACTTGGCATGGATTGTCACCACGGCAAGTTGTGATACAAATTAGTATACTGATATCAACACATCCCAAAAGCAATATAAACTAAAAAGTACCAGCAATGAAAGTTTGAAGCCTATCAGAAGTGTTCTCAGGTTATCTTAAGCATGTAAAATCTCCATTTTTTTTCCAAATAAAATTCTCAGATTGTAACCTACACAAATGAAATCTAGTCCGAGTCATCCTCTGAACTTAAGACACTGACAAGGAAAGTTTCAAGTCCTTAAGTTACTTCCCATTATCCCTGAAGTGTGGAAATTGACAGATACCAAAACATGAGTGAAGGCGAAGTTACATGTATACCACCGCAAGACAGGAAAAAAGGCTTCACTGAGTGCTGGGTGAAACTGAGAACTCAACACACCAGAAACACTGCTAGGAGTACGCACCACTTACACCTAGGAGCTATGAAAGCAAAATAGGTGTAATGAATGTTGGAGAAGCTGGTGTTTTTTCCGTGCTGGTGTAATGAGGCAGTGGTAGCAACGAGGGGGAATACAAGTTATGAGTGAGGGTGAGCACACCACCTGCTATATATAAAATATTATACTGCTGGACGGTACGTTGAAATGCAACATTAAGTGATGACATAGTGTACCCTTACATTGCTCCCTGCTGTTAGGTGGCATTTGTCCGCCCATCCTCGTAGCGTTCACTGTTGTTATGTAGCATTTGTCCACCCAATCCTTGTAGCGTTCACTGTTGTTATGTAGCATTTGTCCACCCATCCTTGTAGCGTTCACTGTTGTTATGTAGCATTTGTCCACCCATCCTTGTAGCGTTCACTGTTGTTATGTAGCATTTGTCCACCCAATCCTTGTAGCGTTCACTGTTGTTATGTAGCATTTGTCCACCCAATCCTTGTAGCGTTCACTGTTGTTATGTAGCATTTGTCCACCCAATCCTTGTAGCGTTCACTGTTGTTATGTAGCATTTATCCACCCAATCCTTGTAGCGTTCACTGTTGTTATGTAGCATTTGTCCACCCAATCCTTGTAGCGTTCACTGTTGTTATGTAGCATTTGTCCACCCAATCCTTGTATCGTTCACTGTTGTTATGTAGCATTTGTCCACCCAATCCTTGTAGCGTTCACTGTTGTTATGTAGCATTTGTCCACCCCATCCTTGTAGCGTTCACTGTTGTTATGTAGCATTTGTCCACCCCATCCTTGTAGCGTTCACTGTTGTTATGTAGCATTTATCCACCCCATCCTTGTAGCGTTCACTGTTGTTATGTAGCATTTATCCACCCCATCCTTGTAGCGTTCACTGTTGTTATGTAGCAAATACCCACCCGATCCTTCTAAGATATAAACCTTTATCATCATACACTTTTAATCTGATTTTTAACTACAGCTATTTTAGATTACGTTAAGATGAAAATAATTAGCAAAGAATTACCGACTGAAGCAGAATTTAGCAGAGGCTGGAGTTCTACCAATGACTACGTTAACGTCGTCGACAGCAACTAGAGTCACATGAGAACCCTCGCTCTGGCACACTAACAACATTGCTCTCTCCACGTTCTAGAATTACAACAATATTGGAACGCTTCCTTACCAGAATGCAATTGAGGCAAGCATTAACTTTATGAGCGATATATAAATATAGATACAAATATATATGCATATATAAATAAATAAATATATATAAATATAAATATATATATATATATATATATATATATATATATATATATATATATATATATATATATATATATATATATATATATATATATATATAAGAGTGAGTGGTGCACTTAGGAGTCTGTGGAGACAAAGAACTTTGTCCTTGGAGGCAAAGAGGGGAATGTATGAGAGTATAGTTTTACCAACGCTCTTATATGGGTGTGAAGCGTGGGTGATGAATGTTGCAGCGAGGAGAAGGCTGGAGGCAGTGGAGATGTCATGTCTGAGGGCAATGTGTGGTGTGAATATAATGCAGAGAATTCGTAGTTTGGAAGTTAGGAGGAGGTGCGGGATTACCAAAACTGTTGTCCAGAGGGCTGAGGAAGGGTTGTTGAGGTGGTTCGGAC
Organism: Cherax quadricarinatus; assembly: GCF_038502225.1. NCBI lineage: Eukaryota > Metazoa > Arthropoda > Malacostraca > Decapoda > Parastacidae > Cherax > Cherax quadricarinatus. The sequence goes on along the minus strand of NC_091301.1, from coordinate 57,956,310 downwards.
ATGTAGAGAGAATGGAGCGAAACAGAATTACTTCAAGAGTGTATCAGTCTGTAGTGGAAGGAAGGCGGGGTAGGGGTCGGCCTAGGAAAGGTTGGAGAGAGGGGGTAAAGGAGGTTTTGTGTGCGAGGGGCTTGGACTTCCAGCAGGTATGCATGAGCGTGTTTGATAGGAGTGAATGGAGACAAATGGTTTTTAATACTTGACGTGCTGTTGGAGTATGAGCAAAGTAACATTTATGAAGGGGTTCAGGGAAACCGGCAGGCCGGACTTGAGTCCTGGAGATGGGAAGTACAGTGCCTGCACTCTGAAGGAGGGGTGTTAATGTTGCAGTTTAAAAACTGTAGTGTAAAGCACCCTTCTGGCAAGACAGTGATGGAGTGAATGATGGTGAAAGTTTTTCTTTTTCGGGCCACCCTGCCTTGGTGGGAATCGGCCAGTGTGATAAGAATAATAATAAATATATATATATATATATATATATATATATATATATATATATATGTATATATATATTTATATATATATATATATATATATATATATATATATATATATATATATATATATATATATATATATATATATATATATATATATATATGTCATGCCGAATAGGCAGAACTTGCGATCTTGGCTTAAATAGAAACTCTCATCTTGCTATGTAGGACAAGCGAAAATTTGTGTGTGCAATAAGTTCGCCAAAATCATTCTGAACCTAACGAAAAAAATATATTTCAAAAATATATATTCAACTCCTGTTACCCTCTCCATTTGTAACTCTACTATGTATTCGAAGCACAGAACCACGTGGTCACTAGCTCCTAGGGGTCTCTTAAATGTGATGTTCTAAATGTCTGAACTGCCCAGGGTGAACACAAGGTCCAGTCGTGCTGGTTCGTCCTCCCCTCTCACTCTGGTAGTGTCCTTATTATGCTGGTGCATGAGGTTTTCCAGTACCACATCCATCATCTTGGCTCTCCATGTTTCGGGACCCCTGTGTGGCTCCAGGTTTTCCCAGTCAATCTCCCTCTGGTTGAAAAACCCCATTACCAGCAACTTTGCTCTCCTGGAGTGAGCTCTTCTTGCCACCTCAGCCAGTGTGTCCACCATTGCTCTGCTGCTCTCTTCATATTCCTCTCTTGGTCTCTTGCAGTTCTGTGGCAGATTATACATCACTGCAATGACTACCTTGTGCTCCCCAGACTGAAGTGTACCTACTATGTAGTCCCATTCTCCAATCTCGTCTATGCCTCCCATATTATCGAATTTCCATCTTTTTTTTACAAGCAGTGCAACCCCTCCTGCCCCTCTGCCCCTTCTATCTTTCCTCATGATCTGATATCCTGGTGGTAAGATTGCATCTGTTATTGTCTCGGTGAGTTTCGTTTCTGTAACTGCTATGATGTCTGGGGACTTCTCGTTGATTCTTTCATGCCACTCATATTTATTCGTTAATCCACCTGCATTTGTGTACCAAACCTTCAATTTCTGTTCTAAAACTGTGGTCCTGGGGGAATATTGGGGTTTGGAGCCCTGGCAGGGGCCTATGGGGGGTTGTGGTAAGGGTGTGGGCAGAGTTCCCATAGGAGGTTGCTGTACAGATAGGGTTTGTGGAGTGGGTGGTGGGGACAGAGGGATAAGTGTGTGATTGTTGGTTTAAATTGTTCAGTTGCCTTTGGGGTGTCGTGGTTGGAGTCCTTCTGCAGGTGTTTCTGGGGTGTGTGCTTGTCCTTCCATCTGTACCTGGGTTATTCTGCTTTTCTTTGTCATTTCCTCCCATTCCTTTTGTTTTTGCACTCTCTCTTTCAGTATCATCCTTTCCTCCTGTGTTCTGTCTCAATCGAGGTACACACTCTGGAACTCCAGTCAGTGTCTCAACCATGCTTTCTCCTGCAGGATCATGGTTCGAGTTGATTCTGCCTTGAAAATTACTTTGAGAACCACCCAGTTCTCCGAAAATTTGCCACCTGGGTTATGTCGCCTTCGTGATACCTTCAATTACTTTTTTCTCCTCCAGTTTTCTTTCATCATAGGTTTCCCCTTCGTCTTCCTGGAGCCCATAGACAAAAACTGATCTCTTCCTTTCTACCTCCCACTGTGTCTCCCATTGCGTCCTCTGAGGTGTTTTAGTTCCTTCCCTAGCTGTGACCCCTATGCTCATTGGTTTGTCTTTCCTGCTCACCTGTTCCTTGGCCCCCATAAGTGTCTGGTAGAGTCCCTGCATATGCCCTAGTTCCTTCAATGTCTTCTGACCTCCCATTTGGTCCTAGTGTGCTCCCTGTCTTTGTCTTGGCCCCGTGTGGACCTGATAGGACCTTTGCATAGAGTATAGCTCCCTTGCTTCCTCCAGTCCCTTTGTCTGTGTCTGATGTAGATATTCCTGATGGTATGTTTGTATTGTAATTTTTTTCTCTAGGCTGTTTCAGATTTCTCAGCTCCTCTTCTAAGCTCTGTATCTTGGGTTCTGCTACTGTGGCATGTTGCTCCCACTTTCTTCTCTCTGCAGCTAACCTCTCCTCCATCTTCCTTCCAAGCTCGTCTAGTTTCCTTCTGCAGTCTTCCTCCCTTTTTTTGAGCTCTACTTCCCAATCCTCCCTGCAAGATTCGTCTATCAGACCCTTGGCTGTCGTCCTTGTTCTTGATTGCCCCATTGCACCACAGAACGAAGGGGGAGAGAAGGTTAGGGGCAGGGAGAGAGATGGTTAGTGGGTTAGGGTGATGGGGATAGATGGTTAGGGGGGAGAGATGGTTAGAGGGAGGGGATAGATGGTTAGGAGAAAGGGAGAGATGGTTAGGAGGATGGGGAGAGATGGCAAGTATGTATGTGTATGTGGCAAGTATATGTGTGTTTGTGTGTATGTGTGTGGGAGAGAGAGAGAGAGAGAGAGGGATGGAGTTAAGGGGGAGGGGAGAAGGAGGAAGGGGGAGGGAAGGGGGGATAGAGTGGCTGCTTGAAACATGGGTGCCTTAAGTTTTTTTTTTTTTGTTTTTTGTTTGTGTTTTTTTTTTTTTTTTTTTTGTGTGTGTGTGTGTGTGTGTGTGTATGTATGTGTATGTATGCGTGTGTGTATGTGTGTACTCACCTATTTGTACTCACCTATTTGTGGTTGCAGGGGTCGAGTCCTAGCTCCTGGCCCCGCCTCTTCACCGGTTGCTACTGGGCCCTCTCTCTCCCCGCTCCATGAGCTTTATCAAACCTCGTCTTAAAACTGTGTATGGTTCCTGCCTCCACTACGTCATTTTCTAGGCTATTCCACTGCCTTACAACTCTATGACTGAAGAAATACTTCCTACTATCTCTCTGACTCATTTGTGTCTTCAACTTCCAATTGTGGCCTCTTGTTTCTGTGTCCCCTCCCTGGAACATCCTGTCTTTGTCCACCTTGTCTATTCCACACAGTATTTTATATGTCGTTATCATGTCTCCCCTGACCCTCCTGTCCTCCAGTGTCGTCAGGCCGATTTCCCTTAATCTTTCTTCATAGGACATTCCCCTTAGCTCTGGAACTAACCTTGTCGCAAACCTTTGTACTTTCTCTAGTTTCTTGACGTGCTTTATCAAGTGCGGGTTCCAAACAGGTGCTGCATACTCCAGTATGGGCCTGACATACACGGTGTACAGTGTCTTGAATGATTCCTTACTAAGGTATCGGAATGCTGTTCTCAGGTTTGCCAGGCGCCCATATGCTGCAGTAGTTATCTGATTGATGTGTGCTTCCGGAGACATGCTCGGTGTTATACTCACCCCAAGATCTTTCTCCTTGAGTGAGGTTTGCAGTCTTTGGCCACCTAGCCTATACTCTGTCTGTGGTCTTCTGTGCCCTTCCCCTATCTTCATGACTTTGCATTTGGCAGGATTAAATTCGAGAAGCCATTTGCTGGACCAGGTGTCCAGTCTGTCCAGGTCTCTTTGAAGTCCTGCCTGGTCCTCATCAGATTTAATTCTCCTCATTAACTTCACATCATCTG